>NW_024081975.1:76566-278072 GCF_003009895.1 Hyaena hyaena | reverse complement strand
CAGTTCTCCCAACACCATCTGTTAAAGAAGCTGTCTTTTTTCCATTGGATATTCTTTCCTGCTTTGTCAAAGATTAGTTGGCTGTATACCTTTGGGTCCAGCTCTGAGTTTTCAATTCGATTCCATTGGTCTATGTGTCTATTTTTGTGCCAATACCACACTGTCTTGATGATGACAGCTTTGTAGTAGAGGCTAAAGTCTGGGATGGTGATACCTCCCATTTTGGTTTTATTTTTCAGTATTACTTTGGCTATTCGGGGTCTTTTGTAGTTCCATACAAATTTGAGGATAGTTTGTTCTAGTTTTGAGAAGTATGCTGGTGCAATTTTGATTGGAATTGCATTGAATGTGTAGATTGCTTTGGGTAGGAAAGAGAGACAGAGCATGAGCAAGGGAAGAGCAGAGAGAGAAAGAGAAGGAGACATAGAATCCGAAGCAGGCTACAGGCTCTGAGCTGTCAGCACAGAACCCAAAGCGGGGCTCTAACTCACAAACTGTGAGGTCATGACCTGAGCCGAAGTCAGATGCTTAATCGACTGAGCCACCCAGGCGCCCCTAAGTATGTTTCTCAATTAAGGTTAATTGAAAAAACTGATTGAATAAATGGAAATATACATAGTAAAGCATTAGAAGACTTAGATATGAGACAAATATTTGTCCCTTTTCATAATTTCATGAAGAGTGCGTTTATAAAAAAAAAATACTGTCTATTTGGACTGGCATTTGTCATCTTCATTCATTGGATGTAGGACCAGGGTCATTAAGATGCTAAGGTCAAGGGGCACCTGGGTGGCTTACTCGGTTAAGCGTCCGACTTTCGCTTGGGTCATGATCTCGCGGTTCGTGGATTCGAGCCCCACGTCGGGCTCTGTGCTGACTGCCAGCTCAGAGCCTGGAGCCTATTTCAGAGTCTGTATCTCCCTCTCTCTCTGACCCTCCCCTGCTCACGCTGTATCTCTCTCTCTCCCCTGGAAATAAATAAAAATATTAAAAAAAAAAAAAAGATGCTAAGGTCATATTCATTCATTGGATGTAGGACCAGGGTCACTATGGCCCTATGGGAGTCTTCTCCAAACCACCAACACTGAAAACATTGTCTTCTATCAACAATATTACCTTTTACGTATGAGGGCCCCAGTTACTGCTACTTTTGAGCATAACAAGAGCTTCCACGTACCATAGTTCCCTTATGTGCCCCACACTTCTTATAAAGAAGATGAATTGGGGAGAAGGTTTTGTGGTGGCATTATCCTTGAAACCTCAGTCCCATATTCCACTTATCTCCATGATTTTGGAGCAAGGTGATGCAATTTGGCCTAATACCTGGCAGGAAATCTGCTTCCCACTCGCATGTGACAGGTGGCTCCCAGACAGGTAGGCTGGTAGAGCTGGGCTTCCTTCCGTGCTGTCAAGGAGCAGCGGCATCCTGCTGGTTGATAGCCACGGCCTTGCCGTCATGTTGCAAGTCTCTCTTTCTTTTAATTCCCTTCACCATGAATCTTTTAGGGATTTGCTCCTGTTGTGAACGAGGCTGTCGCAGTTGGCGAAGCTCTACTGTGGTCTGCTTATCCCAACGAAATGTATTTCCATCTGTGTGGGGCATATGCCTGCATTCTGTCATCTGACTTGTCTTCCACCAGACACCCAGACTTCCCTTAGGGAAAGCAAGAAAGAGGCCTGCAATTAACCCCCGGCTCCTATGGTAGCTGATTCTACACTTGTCTCCCAGTCGAGTGCTTCTCAGATGTTAATATTCTTCTAAATTGCCCCAGATGCTTGTTTAAATGCAGATTCGAATTCACAAGTTCCGGTGTTGGCCTGAGATTCTGCATTGGTAACAAGTTCCCAGAGGGTACTGATGCGGCTAGTCTGAGAAGGATACTTTGAGCAGCAAGGCTTTAATCGGCACATTGTGGAGAGTATTTTATCTCCTACCTCTGTGCTCCCATGACACCCCAGCTGGGGTTTCCTCAGTGTACTTGGGAGTGTTTTCCCATCATTCCAATTGGCTATACACTTATCACCTGAAGCTGGCCTAACTCATTGCCCTAAGCATCAGTGCCTCAAAAATATATATTGAGTTAAGTGGATGAAAAGGAACATAACAAAACTCAATGCAATTTACTCAGTAGTTAGCAAATCAATAGATTGATCAACAGGCCAACCTTTATCCCATTTTATTTCATTCCTGATTTAATATTTTGTGCTGTCCAGAGCTTCTGGTAAGGGAAGAAAGGTGTTTAATTCCATTCAATCCAATGCATTTCAACTTAACAAACCAATTATGGAACTAGGTGCTTTGGAGATGCCAAAAAGGAACATGCACAACCTTTCCTTCAAAAGCTTTGCAAGATCCCAGAGTGAAGGGATGCTGATTTGTGAGTAGACGGATCGGTAAAAGATACATTCACAGACTCTACTGCAAAATGTAATGTGCTGAGGGCTACTACATAGGCAAGGGGAGTAAAGACCTTAGGATCTTGCCACTCCAAGTCGAGTCCATGTGCCAGGAGTATCAATATCATCTGTGAACTTGATAGGAAGTTCCTATTCTTAGACTCTACCCTAGAACTACCCAATGACAGTCTGGGGGTAGGCCAGCAATCTTCATTTTACCACGCCCACCAAGTGGCTGTGATATAGAGAATAGTTTGAGAACCAATGATCTAGAAAGTGCTAAGCACCATCTATAGCCTGTGAAATGGGAGTGAACAAGCATTTCAGAGTACGATGTAATAGAAATAAATATAATTCATATATGTAACTTTCAATTTCCTAGTATTTCATGAAAATATTTTAAGAGAAAGAAGTATGATTATTTTTTAATGTATATCCAAGTTAGTGTAATAATGATTTCTGGAATAGAATTCAGTGATTCATTACTTACATATAACACCCAGTGCTTATCCCAACAAGTTTTGTCTTTAATGCCCCTCTCCCATTTAGCCCATGCTCCCACCCACCACCCCTTCAGCAACCCTCAGTTTGTTCTCTGTATTTAAGAGTCCCTTGTGGTTTGTCTCCCTCTCTGTTTTTATGTTATTTTTGCTTCCCTTTCCTTATGTTCATCTGTTTTGCATATTAAATTCCACATATGAGTGAAATCGTATTTGTCTTTCTCTGACTTATTTCACTTAGCATAATACACTCTAGTTCCAAACTCGTTGTTGCAAATGGCAAGATTGCATTCTTTCTGATCGCCAAGTAATATTCCATTGTGTATACATATATACCACATCTTCTTTATCCATTTATCAGTCAATAAACATTTGGGCTCTTTCCATACTTTGGCTATTGTCATAGCACTGCTAGAAACATTGGGGTGCACGTGCTTCTTCGAAATAGCACTCCTGTGCTGTGCAATTGCAGGGTCATAAGGTAGGTCTATTTTTAATTTTTTAAGAAACCTTCATACTGTTTTCCAGAGTGGCTGCACCAGTTTGCTTTCCCACCAGTAGTGCACATCCTCACCGACATCTGCTGTTGCCTGAGTTATTAATTTTAGCCATTCTGACAAGTGTGAGGTGGTATTTCAGTGTGGTTTTGATTTGTATTTCCCTGATGATAGTGATGTTAAGCATCTTTTCATGTATCTGTTAGCCATCTGGATGCCTTCTTTGGAAAAGTATCTATTCATGTCTTTTGCCCCATTTCTTCACTGGATTTGTTTTTGGGGTGTCGAGTTTGATAAGTTCTTTATAGATTTTGGATACTAACCCTTTATCTGATATGTCATTTGCCAATATCTTCTCCCATTCCCTTGGTTGCCTTTTAGTTTTGCTGATTGTTTCCTTTGCTATGCAGAAGCCTTTTATCTTGTTGAGGTCCCAATAGTTTGTTTTTGTTTTTGTTTCCTTTGCCTCCAGAGACGTGTCAAGTGAGAAGATGCTGTGGCTGAGGCCAAAGAGGTTGTTGCCTGTTTTCTCCTCTAGGATTTAAATGGCTTTCTGTCTTACATTTAGGCCCTTCATCTATTTTGAGTTTATTTGTGTGTATGGTGTAAGAAAGCAGTTCATTCTTCTGCTTATCACTGTCCAGTTTTCCCAGCACCTCTTGCTGAAGACACTGTCTTTATGCCATTGAATATTCTTTCCTGCTTTGTCAAAGATTAGTTAGCCGTATGTTTATGGGTCCACTTCTGGGTTCTCTATTCTGTTCCATTGATCTGAGCATCTGTTCTTGTGCCAGTACCATACTGTCTTGATGATTACAGCTTTGTAATATAGCTTGAAGTCCAGGATTGTGATGCCTCCAGCTTTAGTTTTCTTTTTCAGGATTGCTTTGGCTACTCAGGGTATTTTATGGTTCCACACAAATTTTAGGACTGTTTGTCCTAACTCTGTGAAGAATGTTGTTATTTTGATAGGGACTGCCTTGAATATGTAAATAGCTTTGGATAGTATTGACATTTTCAAAATATTTGTTCTTATAATTCATAAGCATGGAATGTTTCTCCATTTTTTTGGTGTTCTTCTTTCATAAGCTTTCTATAGTTTTCAGTGTATAGATTTTTCACCTATTTGGTTAGGTTTATATTTTGGTTAGGTATTTTACAGTTTTGGCACAATTGTAAATGAGGAAGATTCCTTGATTTCTCTTTCTGCTGCTTCATCATTGGTGTATAGGAATGCAACCAATTTTTGTACAGTGATTTTATATTCTGTGACTTTGCTCTTTCCTAACAAACAGGAGTCCAGAGCTGGATGGCTTCCCAGGGGAATTCTATGAAACATTTAAAAATTCTTTTGAAGCTGTTCCAAAAAATAGAAATGGAGGGAAAAACTTCTAAACTCATTCTACAAGGCCAGCATTACCTTTATTCTAAAACCAGACAAAGACTCCACTAAAAAGGAGAACTACAGACCAATTTCCCTGATGGACATGGATGCAAAAATTCTCAACAAGATACTAGGAAACCAGATCCAACAATACATTAAAGGAATTATTCACCAGGATCAAATGAGATTTAGTCCTGGGATACAGGGCTGGTTCAGTATCTGTAAATCAATCAATGTGATACATCACATTAATAAAAGAAAGGATAAGAACCACATGATCCTCTCAATAGATGAGGAGAAAGCATTTGACAAATTACAGCATCCTCATTTCTTGATAAAAACCCTCAAGAAAGTAGGGACAGAAGGATAATACCTCAAGATCATAAAAGCCATATAGGAAAGACCCACCACTAATATAATCCTCAAAGGGAAAAAACTGAGAGCTTCCCCCCTAAGGTGAAGAACATGACAGGGATGTCTACTCTCACGACTGTTATTCAACATAGTGATGGAAGTCTTAGCCTCAGCAACCAGACAACACACAGAAATAAAAGACATCCAATTCAGCTAGGAGGGAGTCAAACTTTCATTCTTCACAGATGACATGATACTCTATGCAGAAAACCCAAAAGACTCCCTCAAAAAACTGCCAGAATGGACCCATGAATTCAGAAAGTAGGATTTATCTTAATGATCTATTTTATTTAGCCCAATATATCCACACTATTACCAAAATGTGATCAATTTAAAATTATTACTGAGAGGGGCGCCTGGGTGGCTCAGTCGGTTAAGCGTCCAACTTCGGCTCAAGTCATGATCTCACGATTCATGGGTTCAAGCCCCACAGTGGGCTCTGTGCTGACAGCTCAGAGCCTGGAGCCTGTTTCAGATTCTGAACCTCCCTCTCTCTCTGACCCTCCCCTGCTCTCTCTCTCTCTCTCTCTCTCTCTCAGAAATAAATAAAAACATTTAAAAATTTAAAACAATAAAATTATTAATGAGAAGTCTTACATTCATGCTTTTTTGGTAATAAATCTTTGAAACCCTGTGTACATCGTACATTTACAGAACCTCTCAATTCAGACTTATCACACGCAAACGCTTGGTAGCTCTGTGTGGAACTACGCGGTAGCTTACCACATTGGCCAGTGCCACTCTAGATGTTAGTATTTCAAGTGTGGTCGCTGGACAACCAGCCTCAGAATCACCTCGATCTGAATCAGAATCTGCATTTTACCAAAATCTCCAGATAATGTGTGTGCGCTTTGCAACACTATCAACACTGCCTTTGAATGGCTTGAAGTCCATGTTATAGCAAAGTAGTTCTCATCTTCCTGCATGGCAAAGACTTGCTAAAGTAAGTACAGCGGAACTCACTTCCCTTCCCTCTAACCTGTGCCTCTTGGAGCTTCTGACCCTCTGATGAACTGGCAACATGAAAGAGGGAAGACCAGAGTTTTACCTGGTACCATCACGTACTGTTTGAGGACTCTCTGGGAGCCCCCAAATCCCCGAATCTCCACAGCAACTCCCTTCACCTTTTCTCTGCCAAATTTGCTCAGGATTACATGAAAACATAACTATTATATTCAACATTAGCTGTTTTGAGCAGAAAAATTCCTAAGGTAGAAGTTCCTGAGATCAGGTAGTTGAGTTGGTCTTGGATAGAGAAGAATAACTCTGAGTTCTGGAAAGGTTAATGAAAACAGGAATCAGTTATGGAGCGACCTATGGGAACGACTGATCACGCTGTAAAAATGAATGAATTATCAGGGAAGTGAAAGATGTCAGGAGAAAAGAAAAAAGAAACCAGTCCTGCCAGCCCATAGAGTATGTTGACCAAGAAGTGGTGGCATAAAGGGAGATGAGACTCTCTTGTCCATGCCTTCCTTCTCGAGTTGTGCTATTCCTGAATGTTTAGGGGGCTTTTGCTAAAGAACTCAGTGAAAACCTTAACCCCTTGGGACATAGCTCTAACACAATGAGCTGGCACATCTGAATCATCCTTTTACTGATATTATTGGTAGGTAGTGAGGCAATGAAGGAAGAAGAGGTTATTGCTTGGGAACGGGGCACAAAAGCAAGGTGTTTTAGGACTCATTCATAAAAGCACATTTCAGTTCTGCTTTTTCATGCCCAGCCGAGATTCTCTGAGAAATGCTAACACACTGTGCTGGCAGTGTCCTTCTCGGAATCTGGATGCACATAAACCAAGCAGTAAAGGGCTGAGCACAGACACAAGTTCAGCCACAGTCACATCTTTGTGAATATCCCAGTTAAGAACAGACACATATGGGGGAATTAGTAAACTCGAGTTTTCTGCTTTTTACTGTTTATTCCAAGTACAGGTAACAAAATCGCTTTAAAGCCCCCTTAGCACTGTTTTAAAGTCACCCCAGGCTTACATTAAAAAAGTTTCTTGTTGTTATTCCAGGCAGTGCCTTCTTAGGAAACAAATGATTTCTGTTATTACTGTTTAACACATTTCCCAAAGCTCCAGCTCTCATTTACGCTGCAGAAGTCACATTGAATTATTTCTCATTTCTCTCCCTTAAAGGGCCCAAAGTTATACACCACCAGACCACACAGAACAAAACTTCCTGTAGACACTGGCCGTGCTGAAAAAAGCAAGAACCAAGTGATGAGATCCCACAAACACAAAACTTCAGTTGCATCCATTGAGACCAATTTCGGCCTCAGACAGGCAGGCATATTTACTGGTCCTGTAAACATAGCCACATATAGGATGCACAGCCCATGATTCCTCATGCACATAATCTCGCCGAGAGGTTCTGGGAGCAAAACTGGATAAAAGCATCTCTGAAGGATCTACTTTCCAAATGCCTGGGAGGCTTGGAAGCTGGGATTTACTTAGCCTCTAAAACCAGAGCCCAGGGATCCAGGACCCCAACTGGGATGTTCACCCAATGGTCTTTTCTTTAGAAGGAAAGTCTTCACCATGACTTGCCTCTGGTCCAAGCTGTTAGACATTCCTGGCCAGCTTGCCCAGTCCACACTTGCTGTGCCTGTGGACACAGACTTCAAACACCAGCTGTCACTTTAGCTCCTGACTCAGAATGTCCCTTCCAGACACCAACCACAGAGAGGCTCCCACAGGTGCTGGCTCCTCCAGGGGCCTCAAGCTCACAGGTGTGAGTTTGGCTTTCTTGCAGTCCCTCAAGTCTCAGATAGACTTGGCTTTTCTTCTGCATGGTCTTTTTGCCCGAGCTCTCCTTTCTGGACCCTGCACTTCTTTTTGTCATTAAGAGAATATATTTATGTTGTAAAGAATGGTAGACAGATGAAGAGAAAATTACAGAATCCTAGAGCTCAGTGGTCAAATGTGAGAAGCCTCATAAACTCCCAACCCATCCAGCAGATAAATGAAACCCCTCCACAGCTTGTTGGCAGAATCAATATAAATCAGTATGTGCAGCAGTACATCTTCCTCAGAGGACCTGGCCTTTGAGTAAGTGGGGAGATGTGTTCTCTAAAAGGCCAAAAGCAGTGCGCAGAGACAGATCTGCCCCTCAAGTGATGGGGGGCTATCCCAGGGGGTACATTTTTAGGCTGTAGCCCTCGCTTACATTTCTATGACATGCCCCCAGGGTGAGGTTGAGTAGACATGTCTTCAAAGAAGATAGATTGCAGAACACTTTTTCCTTCCTCTCCCTGCCCCAGGGAGAATGAATTGCATCCTTGGAGTGTGTTGTGAGTTTGTTAAGTCTGACTTTGTGGGATTTGTGTGAGGAGATGGCAGTGGGGCCATAAGCCACTCAAGTGGCTTGGGGACTGAGGCCGTGGGCCAACTTGGAGTCAGAAGGCAGGTACCTGTGGGCCGACCATAAGCTAATATCGCATACCTTTGAGTCTCAACTTCCCCACCCTTATAATGGGTACATACCCCAGCTCCAAGGTAGTCATTAGGACTGCAGTAGATAGTACAACTATAAAGCACAAGACAAATAGTAGCTGTGGCTATGAGCAGACAGAACTATTTGTTGGCATTAGCCATGGTCAGTAACACTCTCTTCTCTTGGGACAAAGCACTGAGACCTGGCTTCTCCGTGGTTGGGAAGGATATAGATCACGAGCTCAGAGGGCCAAGCTTGATTCTGTGATCACCAACTGTAATATCCTAAAGCCGGCGGCACCTGGGTGGCTCTGTTGGTTAAGTGTCCAACTTCAGCTCAGGTCATGATCTTGCAGTTTGTGAGTTTGAGACCCCTATCAGGCTTTGTGCTGACAGCTTGGTGCCCGGAGCCTGCTTCAGAATCTGTGTCTCCTTCTCACTCTGTTGCTCCCCCATTCGCACTCTGTGTGTCCCTCCCTCTCTCAAAAGTAAATAAATATTTTAAAATTTTAAAACAAAATAACAGCTCGCAGCCCAAGTTGGTCACTGCCCTGATGTGCACACTGACCAAAGGAGGAGTTTAGAGGGAAATGGAGATAAATCAGTCCAATCTTGGGCCCATGATAGAAAGCAACCGACCAAAAGGTATAATGGCAGCATTTTCTTACTGGGGGTGAGTGTGGGGAGGGGAGTGAATTCATGAGGGAAGATCCACATGCACTTAGGTAAGATTCAAAGTTGCAAAGATAGGATTTAAAGGCAGATTCTCAAATGGAAAATACTACATGACATGTCGTATTTAGACAAAAATATAGTCTAATTGAATAAATAATTTGAAAGTAATACAAAAGTGAAAAAGAAAGGAAGACAGCTTTAGCATCAGGTAATTTGTGTACATTTGTATCCTTAATCCTTATTGCAATTCGGAAAAGAGAGTATTATTGTCTTCATTTCACAGATGAAGAAATCAACCAAGAGGAGAACAGAAGGAGGATTCAAACACAGGTCTCCGAGGCTTCTGTGATCCTGGCAACACCATCCTTGACACGAACACCACAGTCAGCTCCACCATAGAAATCGCAGAGAAATAAGTACCAAGCAGAATATATACAGCACACTAACACGACTAGAGTACGGATAAGAGAGATTAAGTCTTTCTCGATTCAGAGAAGTCTTTATGGAAACGATGATGTTCCCGCAGGAACTTGAAGAAAGCAGACACATGACTGTCTCGATAAATACCCAGCAAGATTAGGACTATCTGTGGATTCAGGACTTGAAGAATTACCCGAATGGCTCAGAACCAGTGAGGTGGGAGTATTGCACAGAGATCGTTCCAAACAGGTATTTCAGGCCTGCCTTCCCCACAGACAGTTCTCCAGCCCAGAAAACTCTCGCCACAGAGAAAGGCCATCCTCAGCAAGAGGTCAGCAGGCAGAACCTCAGCATCTGATAAGAGAGGGCCTGGGAGGTAAGCATCAGCCTGGCCATCCGTGGTCTCTTCCTCTAGAAAAGCAATACAGACCTCCCTCCATGCCACCAGGGGGCTCACAGACAAACCCGGCTACAGAAGGCTGGGAGCCCCAGCCTCCTATCCCTCCAGTCCACAGAACATGAAGCTGTCAGCACCATGACAGCGGGGTCTCTGTGGTCAGAGAAGGTCCTTTGCCGAAAAAGAATCATTTTGCTTGCAGGGATTCTCTATCTAATGGCCACGCCATTGTTTAATGAGAACCATGCTGTAATACATATGCATTAGCTCCATTAAATTATGTCCAGAGGTGGAAAAAGCCCGATAGATGTGGCTGTCAACTTTGTTCATGCCACACAATAAGGCCGCCACACAAGACATCGTAAAAGCCCTTCAAAACATGAACCGCACTCTTCATTTTTTAACCTCTACTCCACAACACGTTTGCTTCTCTAAGTATTTCTACAGATAGTAGCACCCCTATAGATCCTTCTATCATCTCAGTGGAACCTCAGCTGTTCTCTCTGACTCAGGTTGGGTGGCACAGAATACATTAAAATGCTCAAACCACCCCTACCTAATTTGGAAAATTTCCAGTGTAGCTTAGAAATAAGATTAAAACAAAATAAAAACAAAACAAAACAAAAACTAACTGCTTTTCATTCATCTTCTTCTCCCTTTCTTTCTCTTCTTTATTAATTTATTTTGCAAAGTTGACACAAATTAGGTCTAGGAGGTGGAGGGGAGGCGGGAGCATAATTCTATAACGGGGAAGTTCTAAAAACTTGACTGACTAATCTTGGGAATATTAATTAAATCCCCAGGTAGAGGTCTTTCCATCTGTGAAGTGTGAATAATATAACAGTATACCTATGACTGATACCAAGGATTTTCAGTGGAATAAAACACATGGTGCTTCTGAACATACAATTTTTAAATCATAAAGGATCACAGGATTGCAAACCTTTACATGTATGTGAACAACACACAAACTGTACAGATAATGTGCTGTTGCAAAAAGAAGGTATATATTGAAAGACAATGAAAAACATGCCATAAACACAGCAGATGAGCCATGTGTCTTCATCTCTTCTTTTTGCAATGTCAATCCTAAGTAAATAAGAGCAGAAGAATTTCACAGGGCATTGCAAGCAAGCCAGAGGGAAATGGAGACATGGGGATGGTGTCGAAGAGATTTGGTAAAATTTGTGGAAGTGAGAAAGCCAGAGGAAGATTGATACCAGAGTTAATGAAGTTAAAGGAAGCTGTAAGTAAAATGCCTGCAGGAAGGAACATCATTGAGAATGAGCAGCCCAAACTTTATTCCTGAGAAAGACACAGGACTTGGAGGATGTGAGCCACAAGGAAGGTTCAAGGAAGGCATGGATGTGAACACAGCTGAATTACCTGAAAATCTACAAAATAAACACTGAGGCCACCACCCACCTCACACCCCACGTGAAGACAAGGTTCCTCACTACAAGAACAAAAAGGTTCCAGACAGTGAGACTGAATGTTAATTCCTCAACCAAAAGTTTCCTTGCTCTAAATAACCTCACAAGGGAGCCACAAAGTTGACAAGTCAGGTGCCGGCAAAGAGAGCTTTGAGTGAGCATATTTTTGCCTCCATTTTAAAAGAAAAATGGGCAAAGGGCATCAGCAATTGAATTAAGTTTCACTGTACACACACACACACACACACACACACACACACACACCATACAAAGAGGAAAACAGAAACCTAAAAGAAACAGGGAAAATGCAGTGAGTGTGAATTAGATAAATAACACAAATTTAAAACAAAAGCCATAATATCTCGTGGAGATAAGAGAAGATATTACAAGAGCAGAGTGCTATTTAAAAAGTAATTTTAAAAGTAATTAGGGGCACCTGGGTGGCTCAGTCGGTTAAACAACCAACTTCGGCTCAGGTCATGATTTCACAGTTTGTGGGTTTGAGCCCCGTGTCAGGCTCTGTGTTGACAGCTCAGAGCCTGGAGTCCGTTTCAGATTCTGTATCTCCCTCTCTCTCTGATCTTCCTCTGCTCATGCTGTCTCTCTCTCTCTGTCTCTGTCTCTCTCTCAGAAATAAATAAAACTTAAAATAAATAAATAAATAAAAATTAAAAAATAAAAAGTAATTAAGAACACATAGATATAGAAATCCTGTATCAGGAAACTTTTTATAAAGCAGGAAGCTTTGAATCTAAAATGTTTAGGGACACTTCCCAAAAGCACAACACACACACACTCCCCCCCCCCAACACACACACGCACACACACACACAAACATGCACACAGAAAGAGATTGAAAGGAGAGACCCTATAAGAAAATTAAGTTGAAGGAATATGTACATCTTGAATTACACAATGTTATACTGCAAAAAATATCCAATTTAAAAAAAGAAAATTGAAGAACAACCAAACATGTTTCGACTGAAGAATTCTAGAAAGAGAGAATAGAAATAGAATAATCAGAACAGAGGAAATTGAAGAAATAATACAAGAAAAATGTCCAGAACTGAATGCCAGGACTAACTGAGGTTCCAGGACAAAATGAAGGAAAAGAAAGGAAAGAAATCGAAAAAGGAAACAGAAAAGGGAAAGGAAAGAGGAAGACAAAAGGAAAGGGACAAAAAGGGACAGGAAGGGGACAGGAAAGGGGAAGGGACAGGGAGAGTAAAGGGAAAAGAGAGGAGAGGGGAGGGGAGGGAAGAGGAGGGAAAGGGAGGGAAGGGAAGGAGAGGGAAAGGAAAAGAAAGGAAAGGAGAGGAAAGGAGAGGGAAGGAGAGGACGAGGGGAAAAGCACATCTTGCACACCAAAACACATCACAGCTATAATTTTCCAGAACAGTGAGCATAAAGATCCTAACAGCTTTTAAATGAAAAGTGGGGTCACATGTAAGAGAGCAGGATTCAGATGACATGCATAGGACTTTTCAACAGCAACATTGGAAACTAGAAAAGATGAAGCATTGTTTCCAAAAATCTGATTTTCAGCTTAAGAGTCCTTACTCTGCCCTAGTACTCAACAACGAAAGAGTAAAACAGGGCGTACTCAAAACAGACAATGAAAATCCCCTTCTCTCTTATCCTTTTTAAAAAAATTACTGGAAAATATGAGTTCCCACAATGAGCGGGCGAGCGCAGAAAGAGATGGGCGCAGGAAGCGGACGACCTGACACAAGACTCCAGTGAAAGAAAAGCAGCCTCTCTTGGAACAAAAAGAAAGGGCTGAACTCTGGGGAAGTGATAAAACGTAGCAGTCATCTGAACAATGTCGGTGTGCAATAAGTCAGTTAGAACATTTACTCAGGGGCACCTGGGTGGTTCAGTTGGCTCAGGACCAACCCCGGTCTCGGCTCAGTTGGTCTGGACCCCGGTCATTGTCTCAGTTTGTGGGTTCAAGCCCCGCGTTGGGCTCTGCACTGACAGCACAGAGCCTGCTTAGGATTTTCTCTCTCACCCTCTCTCTCTGCCCTTTCCCTGCTCACACACTATCTCTCTCTCAAAAATAAATAAACTTTTTTAAAAAGAACACTTACTAAGAAATTTATAAGAGGTGCGTAGCTAAATAAGTGAATAAAATAGTTAGATAAATATCAATTCCAATTTAAAAAATGTAAAATGTATTAAAAAGAAAAAGAGAGGCGCCTGGATGGCTCAGTCAGTTAAGCGTCTGACCTCGGCTCAGGTCACGATCTCATGGTTCATGAGTTCGAGCCCCGCATCGGGCTCTGTGCTGACAGCTAGGAGCCTGGAGCCTGCTTTGGATTCTGTGTCTCCCTCTCTATCTCCCTCCCCTGCTCATACTTTCTCTCTCTCAAAAATAAAATAAAACATTAAAAATTTTTCAAAAAGAAAAAGACTACTCAGCTTAGCAGAAGGTCTCATTTATATAGAAATAATAATACAAACATTGTGATCAGGAACGTGAGGGGAGAGAAGTCAGACTGTGGATATGTGTGGGTAAAATAAATTCTCATATACCATAACAGGAAATGTGCAAGGCCTGAACTTGATAAATACCAAAGGCCAATGCACTCAGAATCTTTAGAAATATGGAGAAGTGTATCAGGAAAAACTTTTGTTCAAATGTAAAACAAATCTATGTATGCCTCTGTAGAGTAGTACTGAAGAATGGGGAAAGTTTTTTTAATTTAAGTCCTTTTAGTGCCATATGATATCTATTTATTTGTATAATTGGATAAAAAAATAATTGAACAGATTATCTGAATTAGGTTTGATTCCTGGCTGACTCTGTTAGTTGTGACCTTGGACAATTTACTTCACTTCTCTGTGCTTCAAGGCCTTCCTCTGAAAATAGGGATTATCATAATAACTACCTCTACGAGTTGTTATGAAGATATCTATGAAAATAGAGACAGAGAAAGAATGTAAGAGGCATGGCAGTCTGTAAATGCTCAAACAAAAAGAAACTTCTTATCATTTTATCTCCTCTTCCTCTTCCTTCTTTACCTGAATGACTCAAGGCTAATCAGGTTCACAGTGGGCGTGATCTGGTACCCTATCTCAGTGTAGTGCACCCCTCAGAAGCTGTTTGGAAAATATATAGCTGCCTTAATCCTAGAAGCCGAGTTGTGTACTGGGTCTACTTAATGCAATAAAAGTAACAGGGGAAGAGGCCAAGAGGAAAACATTCGCACACCAAACATCTTCCCCAGCTTATAAATTATCTCATAAGGAAAGTAATTTTCCAAAGGTCAGAGCTATAACATATTTTCTGTCAACAAATTCCATGATGTGAAAGTTACATTAAATGTTACCTTAGCTATTTCTTCAAAGAAATACACAAAAATAACCGAAAAGAGTAAAGAGACCACTTAACATTTAATAACGTTGCTTTCAGGTACCCAGGGCACAAGGGGATGTGGGCTGGCTGTAATTGTTCCAAAGTACATCAGTGGAAGGAAGTACAGGAAGGAATGACATGGAAGATTCCAGAGACATTTTTAACACTGCTAATGAGAGAAGTGAAAAGGCGTGTTTATGTTGCCCACACTCTAGTGTCTTTTTATATATTTAGGCTCAGTTTAAGCAGTGTCAGCCTAGTAACGTTACCTGGCAAAGACCCACTCCAGCCCCTGAAGGAGGCCCAGGGGAAAGCTTCTCACTGTCACAGGATTCCTGATCAGAATCCGGTTTCACACTGACTGACAGCATGAGGGGAGCGCAAGTCCCCAGAGAGAGCTGCTGTGTTTGTCTCTGCCGCAAACACAGCAGCTCTCCCTCGCGGTTCCCACAACACATCATTTGTGATTCCTTTTCTCTCCTCACCCACTTATCTCATCCCCGGTATGAAGGGAATGGCTCTATATCACCCGGTCCCCACACACCGACAGAAGGAAGTTAATGCTTCACAATAAAGCTTATCCTTTGTCCTCTGCTGCTTGCACGGGCAGGGCCTCTCCAGAACATTCTCCAGGCCTTGTAAAAATCCCTGTTTGGTGTCTGTAGGCGCTCCTGTTCTCACTGTCCCCGCCTAGAGAGAGCTTCCTCTGCAACTTGCAGTGCAGCCAGAAGTAACTCCTTTTTTGTAGCTTCAGAAAGTTTCAGGAACTTTCTTTGAACGACACACACACACACCCCATCCGCTGGTCCTCCTGTATCCCCTGTGAAGTCTGTAGCACCACTGTCCCCCAGGGAAGGAAGGTACTTGAGTTATGTTTAGCCTCCTTCAAAGCCAGAAGTTGCAGAAGTCTGAAGACAGGCTCAAGTTTCCAGAAGCAGTTGGTCTCTTCTGCAGAATTATTCAGAATCTTACTCGAAAAAGTGGCCAAAAATGGAGGTCCTTTTCAAACCAGCAGTGAAGCCCTCCCCCTCCCATAAAATTGAGGTGTGGCTTGTCCAGGACTGAGCTAATCACATGTGCATACATGGATACATCATGTTACAGGTATTTTGTGCATACTGACAAATGTCTACCATTTATTGAGCACCTACTATTTACCAGGCTGTTTGGTTTCATTCTTGTAACAACAAACCCAGTAGGGTTGTTGCATTATGAGCACCCCTGTTTTCTGAAACTGGCTGATATGCCTACGGCCATGAGACTTACCTACGACAGCATATGTTCAAACCCAGGAAAGCATGTATTAACACGTCTTTTTACTGCGATGCTTTGACATGTCAGGGTCTTGCTGACCTAGGGGGACTGCCCCTCCAGAGCTGGCCAATTCTTATACATCGGCATGTGTAAACTGACCGATCTAGAGTACTTCATCTATCAAGCTCTCAAACTGTAGGCCACCGGCCCTCATTCTACTCACCCCCAGAACCAGGTAGTAGACAACGAGGGATCACAATAAAATCTTTTGCCCATGCTTTTCCCTTAATCCCCTCTGTGTCTCTGTCAACCATGATGCTTCCCTGTGTGGCATGGTACACCCGCCCTTGGGCACGGTGAGCAATGGCCCATCTTTCCAATGACAATCGTCTTCTGATCTAATGGCCTCCCCTTACCTACATAATAAAGCCAACGCTTAGAAACAAGTCTGACTGCAAACTTCAGCACCTTCTTGTGTCACTGGCTTTCCTTGTGCAACACAGTCTACCCATCGTGTGATGCAGTCTACCCATCGGGGCCTGGACAAGACTGAGACAAGCAAGGCATGCAGGGTACAAATTTTAGGAGGCACTTACACGCAGGTCCATGCAAATGTCAGCCCCGCACTGAAGCAAACCAGTGGGCCTTACGTGCCTCTCCTCGGTCTCAATCCTGAAGCCCATGTCCCGAGGCAACAGAGATGAAAGACTCAGATTCTGCCCTCAGTCTCATGGAGGAGACAGGTCAACCAACAATTAGAGAACAGTGCACTGGCTACTGGCCTAGGAGATCTCACAGGTGCCGGGGAGCCCCAGGAGGGACTCCTGATTTTGGAGGTGGGGGGCAAGAAGGAGGAATCACTAAGGTAGGCTCTTAGCAAAGGGGGCCCTTGAATGGCAACTCCAGGCATATTTCCCAATAGGTTTTGGGGAATAGATGTACTAACATACATGCGAGCAAAGTGTTTTTTATTTGCAGTGGAATTTCTATTTCCACATTCCATAGAAAAAACAAAAAACAAAACAAACAAAAAAAAGAAAAACTTAGGTGAAACTGCTTCCCATCTCCCTCTGGATTCTTTTAGAGACTTTAAAAGGTCAATTCTTTTACAAAGCAATATTTCACTCTGACTTCAAGGGATATCAGAAGTGTCCTGGTTTAGATGATAAATTATAGGACGTTCCTTTAAGAACACTAGGGAACAGAGTGGAACAACATAGCATAGAGTAGCACAGCACAGAATACTTCTGTTAGAACTTCTGGAAGTCATCGCTGTCGTTTTGTCAACCTCTTAATGGATATGGATACTAAGGTTCTGGGAGCTTAAACAATTCATATACCATCATGAATTGAAGAGATTAGAATTGAATGAAGATTCCTTGACTCCACATTGTTCCGCCATTGAAAACCTTCTCATAAAACCTCCTGAACTATGTGTGCTCTTTCAAATCCATCTACATTTTATGACAGCACTGATATTAACAACAAAAACAAAGTGTCCATATGCAGTGACTAATAGCTAACTTTAAATCATGATTTAAGATCAGAGGCAGATGCAATTCTAAAGGAAAAAGTCTCCCTTACCTCTTATATTCTTAAGATAAGAAAATTTTTGGGGTGCCTGGGTGGCTCAGTCGGTTAAGTGTTTGACTTCAGCTCAGGTCATGATCTCACAATTTGTGTGTTCAAGCCCCACATCAACCCCTGTGCTGACAGCTCAGAGCCTGGAGCCTGTTTCAGATTCTGTGTCTCCCTCTCCTTCTGCCTTTCCCCTGTTCATGCTGTGTGTGTCTCTCTCTCAGAAATAAATAAAACGTTTAAAAAAAAGGATAAGAAAATGTTCATGTCTAAAAAACATTTGCCATCGCTTTCTTTCTTTGCCCATCTCTCCCACCTTCCCTCTCATCTACACCCTTCCCATTTAAATTTTAGAGAAATCACCCAACTCTTTCTCAGATGTCTCTTTAACCAGCGGGAAGATACAGGATCTATTTTTGCGATGGGTCCACGACTCAAGTTTTGAATCACTCTGTTGAGGTCCGAGCCAGCTGGAAGCCTGTCTTGCCTGATTTTGAGGATGTAGATTGAAAGTCTTAAACACACCAACAATTACAAAAACAATCTAGCATTGAACTTCCCCCAGCTGCAGCTCAGAGAACACCTCAGGTGGCATAAAAGAAATGAGACTGTCAGATTGCTTTGTCCCTGGGTCAGGCTGACCCCGCAATGGTCAAATCACTGAAGTCAGAATACCAAGCCTCAAGCAAACAATGCAGGGCAATGCAAACTGTAATAAGCAGAGAGCTAACACACAACCCAAGGTTAAGAGTGAGTATGAAATCTGTGGTTGGCTGAATCCGCAACGACTTGAGCAGCAATACCACGTAACTGTCAGGCATGTTGGGGTTCTGGTCCTGTACCATTTCTTTATGAACAGGAAGCCTCTACATGGGCCAAAAGATGCAACTGAAATGGAAGAAAAAAAAATGCTAAGTGCTGGTTTTGAGATGGAAGATAGTTGAGAAAGGAAAGGTGTGATTACATTCACAAATTACATTGTACAGACCAAGATGCATGCTAGCATCTCCTGTGGACAGTGTGACCCAAGTTGAAACACTCATACTAAGGGGGCTTGGAGGGAAACAAATCAAGAGGGATAAATTAGCCTGATCGGGGGCTTGGCTAATAAAGCTCTGTATACACCCTCAGGCAGCCAGGTGTGTGAGCAAAGAATATCCTCATATTCATGCTAAGAAGTTGCTAGAAACTGACAGTTTCTCCCCCAAATTTACATGCGAAGCCCTGGATCCCAATGTTCGAAATGGACCCTTTGGGCGGTAATTGGGTTCCCATACATGGAATCAGCTGGCATCGTGACCTTGGACTTCTCAGCTTCCAAAACATATGGTATTTTGTTATGGCATCCTGAGTAACTGAGTCTGATTTTGGTACTGAGAAGTGGGTGCTGCTGTAGCAAATACCTGAAAGTGTGGAAGTGACTTAGGATCTGAGTAATGGATCAAGCCTTGAAGTGTTTTGAGGTGCATGGTAGAAATACAGACACTATAGGCAATGCCTGTGAGATCGCAGGTGGAAATGGGAAGCAGGTGACTGGAGACTGGAAGAGCAAAGACCTTTGTCAGAAAGGAACAAAGAACTTAGCTGAAAGGTGTTCTGGTGTTTTGTGGAAGGTGGAACGAGTGGGCGACACAATTGGATATTTAGCAGATGAGGTTTCTAAGCAAATCATTGAAGGTATGGTATGGATCTTCCTTGCTGCTTACAGTCAAATGCAAAAGGAGACACATGAATTGAAGAAGAATAGTTACACAAAAAGCAACGGGAACTCGACTAATTGGAAAACTACAGGCAGCTCCGTGTTGAAAAGAGTGAGAATGCTTGTTCTGCAGGGAAGACCACGGGTGTGACTGAAGAGACATGTGATAAAGAGATCATGGGCACCGCTCTCGGACTGAAGTGGTCATCTCAGCAGATGTCCGGGATAAAGATGGGGTTATGCAAGCAAAACACTGCCATCTGGTATGAAAGGGAATAGAAAAAGCAAGACACGATGAAGGAAGCCTTGTTGAACTTCTCTAATTCTGCAGGACTGGACCCTACAGCTACTTGGCACTGTGGACGTGTGCTCTTCTTCAAGAAAAGGGAAGCCTGACCCTCAAGGCAGTTCAGACATGACTGTGACTGTCTCCATTGCCTTGGCTGCTGCAGGGAACAGGGCTGCTCCAAGCCTCGAGAGCATACCACCACCTGGTAAAACCAGGAAGGCTGGACCGCCAACCCAGAGGGTCTATGGATGCAGCCACTCTCCTCGTGGGTCTAGAAGATGGGATTGCCATCCCAGTGTGCCTGGAGGGCAGGACATTGAATGACAGCTCACTTGGAATTTGCCTTGCTAGGTTGTTTTTACTTTCTCAGGACCTGCCACCCTTTCCTTCCTTCCTATTTCTCCTTGTTGGAATTGGATGTCCATCTGACGCCAGCGCCACCATTGTATTTTGGAAGGTACGTAACTTGTTGTGTTTGACAGATTAGTAGCTGGAGAGGAGTTTTGCCTCAGATGAAGTTAATCTTCCAGTCCATCTCATGTCTGATTTAGATGAGATTTTTAAACTTTGGACTTCAGAGTTGATGCTAGAATGACTGAATAATTTGAAGGGGTTGGGATAGAGTAAAGGTATTCTGCATGTGAGAGAGACATGAATTGGGGGGTAGGGTGCAGGGCAGGGGTGGATTGTTGTGGATCGAATGGTTTCTCCCACAAATTCATCTACTGAAGGCCTAATCCCCAGTGTGATGGTATATGGATCCTTTAGGTGGTGACTAAAGTTAGATTAGATCATGAGGGTGGGGACTAGTGATGTCATTTGTGGCCTTATAAGAAGGGAAAAAGCTATCTTTCTCCCTTCATGAGCATATACTGAAGAGAGACAATGTGAAGATGTGGTGAGAAGCAACCATATGCAAGTCGGGAAGAGATCCTTTACCAGAAGTCAATCAGTTAACACCTTAAGGTATTTTGTTATGGCAGCCTGTGCAGACTAAGATGGTTTACTTGACTTCTTGCGTAAACAGTTTTTTTGAATGTTTATTTTGTGAGAGAGAGATTGAGAGACTTTGTGTGCGTGTGTGTGTGTGTGTGTGTGTGTATGCTAATGGGGGAGGGGCAGAAAGAGAGGGGAGAGAGAGAATCCCAAGCAGGCTTCATGCCCAGCACATAGTCAGAAAAGGGGCTCGATCCCATGACTGAGATCATGACCTCAGCCAAAATCAAGAGTTGGACACTCAACTGACTGAGCCATCCAGGCACCCCTGGGTAATCAGTTTTGAAGTAAGTAGGGCACCTGCAGTAATTTTTGGCATTATACAAGAGCAACAAGACTTGGGGCACCTGGGTGGCTCTGTAGGTTAAGCATCCTACTTCGGCTCAGGTCATGATCTCATGGTCAGTGAGTCCGAGCCCCGCATTGGGTTCTGAGCTGACAGTTCATAGCCTGGAGCCTGCTTTGGATTCTGTGGATTCTGTGTGTGTGTCTCTCTCTGCTCCTTCCCCGCTCACACTCTGTCTCTCTCTGTATCTCAAAAATGAATAAACGTTAAAAAAAAAAAAGAGCAACAAGCCTCAAATAAAAGCAAGTGGATTTCTGGAAGGAAGATCCATACTTGATAGAAAGGGACAAAAGAAATGGATGAGAGTGGGGAGGTCTGGGTCCTTTACTCTCCATTGGCAATGTAAGGCCAGCCTATGGTTCCTTTGAGAATTTTTGCCAAGAATCTGGTGTTGTAGACCCAGAAAAATGTCCACTGAGTGAATGCACTACATACTGGGTTGGCGAAATTAGAAGCTTGCCATTGATTTAGGTACAGAGGGTGAAATTCTGGGGAATATTCTCTTTCTAGGCCCATCAGGCATAGAAAAACTATGGACTAGTCTCCAGAATTCACTTATCGTAGGAAACAAAAGCAAATAAAATTGTTTTTATTTTATTTTGTTTTTTTTGTCCCTTAGGCTCTGGCTGGAGAGAATCCTATACCAGTTTAGTCTACAGATGGACAAAGACTTTTCAGGAGATTTAATGTAGGGATCATATTTAAGAATGTGGTGTTAGTCCACATGAAATTTTGGGAAACGAGACTTGAAAATGGAGATGCTAGAGCTAAGTACAAGGTACACGTAAGAATAAATCCATTATGCTATAGTCCTATCCGACCATGTAGAAGGTCCGGTGGTTGTTGCCCAAGGAGTCATGTTATGCTGGACCCCATTTATGCCCCATTTACCTCTTTTCAAGTGTGAACTTGGAGGGCAAGCTTCTGCAAAGCAGAGGTGGATTTACCAGGGTGACTGTGCTAGGCAAGTCCTTTCTATATGGCCACTGGTTGGTTGGGACCAGTCTTCACTTTGGTCTAACAAGCCTCCTCCTAAAAAGCCTTCTCCCAGCTCATGAACGCTATGCCCAGGTGGCCATGCCTTATTAGAATCTGCAAACTCACCCCACTCTGAGGTTGGCTCTTCAATGTCTTGTACAACCACTCTATAACAGGTCAACTGCCCAGCCTTAGTCCTTACCTACAGCCAGATGTCCATGATTCTCAATGTCTGGCTCAAACACAGACAACAGTTGCCACGGCCAAGGCATCTCTGCGTTGATTCTCCTCATTCTCATAAGTGAACTCCTTCACTCTACCCTAGGCAATCTCAGCTTGTGTGACAAACAGCCAGGCTGGAGAGTGTGCAGGCACTCTCTTTCTTGGGGTACTCTTATAGGCAAGACCACATCCGCATTTATATTTTCTGTTCTTTGGCTGAAGTGTGTTGGGAATTGTCTTTCAATTTGTGGAATATCCAGCCTGATTTTTCTTATTCTGACTGCACTGAATAATTATTTGGAAGACCTAACTTAATTCAGCCTGAGACTGGGACTGCCAGACAAAATCACTGGCTTTATATATTAGACAAATACAAATGATTCCACGGGTAAACATTTTTGTATGTTTGGCTAAGTACATGGGGAAAAAGCAGTGATTGACTGAATTGTGCCTTAAGTGTTATTTCAGAGCTTCCCGTCATTTAAAAGTATATATATTTCTGAAAAGTTTATTCTCTGCCCTAATTTCAAACCCATGAAGCTCATACAAATTGTTGTTGTTTTATTTATAAAAATAAAAAGCACAAACATAGCCAAAAATAATACAGTACAGAGAAGTGTTAACTCCCTGCGCATCTATCTGTCTCTCCCTCTACATTGCCCACTCCACTGAGATGACAGCTTTAACATCTTTCTGCTCCTAGATGTTTCGTGACTGCTTATGCTTATGTCGCCCTTTAATTTGTCCATTTTAGGACCTTCTCTATTAACATCCTGCTCAGGATAAATTTAGCATTCTTATACTTATTTCATCTTGCCTTTTCTGTTCCCCTCCACCACCACCTCCTAATTTTTACAGTTCTATAAATATTTTAGCTTCCATTTCAGCTGTCTTTATAAAAGTTTAAAAATACATCCAAACTTCTTTTTTTCTTTTCATCATTTGGAGCATCTATGCCTAGAAGACCCATATTATCAGATGATAATATTCGCGCATTCCTCTTCTTCTGCTACCGCCCGATCCATTTTGCCTTGTCATTGCTGAGGTAGCTAATGCTTCCCTTCTCTAATCTGAAGTATGTATTCTGTGCTTAGTTTGTTGATGTTCTCCAGTATTTGAAAGCCAGTAAAGATCCCCAAATGGAGTCAAAGCCCTGAGCAATCAGGTGTGAAAATCTGTGCAACAGTAGGCACATCACAAGAACTTTCTAGACTTTCCAATATGCAGCCTCTATCCATAGGTGGCTATTTGCCTTTCAATTAATGTCAGTGCTAAATAAAAGTTAGAATTCCCTTCCTCGGTCACACTAGCCACATTTCAAGAGCACAATAGTTCCCTGTGGTCGGTGGCTACCATATGAAAAAAAATGCAGATATAGAAAATTCCCGTCACTACAGAAATGTCTATTTCTGCATTTCTAGACTGTGGGTTCTTAGTAGGTGAACAGGAAAGATGGACTAGATGATCTCCAAACTGCCTCCTGACCCTAAACCTTCAATCTCCTGGAGCCAAATGCGATTTCCTCCCAAGTTGTTGAGAAAACCCTCCCAAAGCCCAGATTGGTCAAAGGTGCCCAAAACAAGTGGCAGGAAAAAAAAAAAAAAAGAGGTGCTTTCAAAGATACGAGTCTCAGGCCAGAAGGAAAAAGGAATGCATTCTCACCAGAGATCTGCTTCAGGATAACGGAGAGTGGGAGATGGCAAGTGGTTAAGCAACGTTTTTGTGCTGCAGTGATCACTGTTATTCATGCTCATGAAATCACTCAAGGTTAGTCTAGCACATGCCATGCAATGTCTTATTTCCGCCTTTTCCAGGGTGTTCCCCTTACTTAGCCATTTTTACCTTCTTTAACAGTCACATGTTTGTGCTTTAAAACAAATTCGAACTGGGGCGCCTGGGTGGCTTAGTCGGTTAAACGTCCGACTTTCACTTGGGTCATGATCTCGCAGTTCGTGGGTTCGAGCCCCGCATCGGGCTATGTGCTGACTGCCAGCTCAGAGCCTGGAGCCTGTTTCAGCCTGTGACTCCCTCTCTCTGACCCTCCCCTGCTCATGCTGTCTGTCTCTCTCTCTCCCCTAAAAATAAATAAAACATTAAAAAAAAAAATTTAAAAAAAATAAAAAATAAAACAAATTCGAACTGTGTAGACCTGAGCCAACTGAGTGTTATGGAAGTTAGAAATCGGATTTGCTTTTTGTTAGTTTTGCAACATTAATCGTTTCGGTGGCAGTGGCAAAGAAGCAAAGAACTGATGTGTGCCAAGAAAGGTCATGCCTTGGAGAGCATGTGTGCATTTGCCCATTTCCACTGCAGCTACTTGGAGATGTCTGGCGATCAGCTATGACCAGAGGACCAAGGTGTCTCTGACAAAAGGGATGTGTCAAATCCCTCATGTCAGGCGGCAACCTCATCGGTTTTCAGTGCTTCCTGAGCTGTCCAGTGGTTCCCGGGGAAGTCTTGGCTCTCCCCACTGTGGGAAAGCACGTGGGCGGGGTGGGAGGAAAGAGACTGCCAAAGATTAAATCATAGAAGGATCTCAAATATAGAAGGGCAATTACTGAAGCCAATTAGTAAACTCTAGCTTATCCTCTATTATAAAAATAGGCGAAATATCACCCCTGGAATGCCAGCAAGAGTGCCAGTTGCATGCAATTTAAGTCCCAAAAAAGATTAAAGTGTCCAACTGCATGACATTGTATGTGCCATCTATCCCTCCTAAGAGCAGTGCCCAGGACCCATGAGGCACCCCGTGAATGCAGATGTGTAATTGGTCCCATGGCGTTCGTGGAGTCTGGTGGAAGCACCGAGATGTGTTGACAGGCAGGGGATTCTGTAACCTTAAGCATCAGACCTCGCTATGATTTCACTCCTGGGAAACAGGCAGGCCTCAGCTCCTGCAGGCTTTTTGAGCTTCCTCCTCTGTGACACGGATATCATACTACGTGTCAGGACACACAGATTTAGTTTTGGGGTTTGGGATTCTTCTTTTTTTCCTCTAGCAGCACAAACAACAAATCTCTAAGATCCTAGGCTGCGAAATTATTTAAACGATATGAATGTATTTATAAAATGCTTCATCTCTGAGGCCTTAGCTTTGGTAAGTAGGAGACAGTGAAAGGCAAAAGAGAGGAATTTATTTGAAGAAGAGAAGTCAGAACTGATAGGCCAAGTCGTTTTCAGTGACCTTAATCACATCACAGACTTTTACATCATTCACTCCCTGTCTGCTCTCCTACCCATCCCCTAGCTTCTCTGCCCTTCTTGAGCCTCCAGAGGTCTGGGACCCCTTACATTACTGGGGCTCCCTTACCCCCACCCCTGGGTTCTAATGTGGCCCACCAGTGGGAGGTTTCTTCAGAAGCTTAGGACAGAGAGTGATGGAGAATTTATGCGGTGCTCTCCCCACACTTCGATGTCTCTGTTGCAGTAAGAACTCGGCCCCTATAGTATGACAGTTATGTCAAGTGATATCAAATTCTCAGCTCCAGCACTGTGTTTGTTACTACTGGTTCTTTTCCATTTTTGCTAGTCCCTGGGCATGCCACTATCCCTTGTGTTCCCCATCTCATCTCTGCAGTCACCAAATTATGTGCTCTTTGGTTTCCTTGTTGTTGTTGCTTATTTATTTAAATTCAAGTTAGTTAACATATATGTAGTGTTGGTTTCAGGAGTAGAATTCAGTGATTCATCACTTACATATACCACCCAGTGCTCATCCGAGCAAGTGCCCTCAATGTCCATCATCCATTTGGCCCATCCCCCCACCCACTATCCATCCAGCAACCCTCAGTTTGTTCTCTACATTTAAGAGTCTCTTATGGTTTGCCTCCCTCTCTGTTTTTATCTTATCGTTCCTTCCCTTCCCCTGTGTTTATCTGTTTTGTCTCTTAAATTCCACATATGAGTGAAAGTATATGCTATATGTCTTTCTCTTACTGACATATTCACTTGGCAAGGATGCAGAGAAAGAGGAACCCTTTTGTCCTGTTGGTTGAAATGCAAACTGGTGCAGCCACTCTGGAAAACGGTGTGGAGGTTCCTCAAAGAATTAAAAATAGAACAACTCTATGACCCAGCAATTGCACTACTAGGTATTTATCCAAAGGATACAGGAGTGCTGATTCGAAGGGGCACGTGCATCCCCATGTTTATAGCAGCCTATTAACAATAGACAAATTATGGAAAGAACCCACATGTCCATCAACTGATGAATGGATAAAAAAGATGGTGTGTGTGTGTGTGTGTGTGTGTGTGTGTAATCGAATGTTACTCAGAGATCAAAAAGAACAAAATCATGCCATTGGCAACAATGTGGATGGAACTAGAGTGTATTAATGCTAATAGAAATACCTCAGTCAGAGAAAGACCAAATTGAGTTCCCTTTGAAATCCTCATTTCCTTTTTTGTTCTGATACCCTGTCAGATACACACAGTTCTCAGGTTGGAAACAGGCCCACACATCACTTCTAGTTTGGTCTCAGTACTAGGATTCAGCGGTTCTAATTATTCTCTCCCGGGGTAGAGATGGATGCAAGAGAAGTCACGTGAACGCGGAGCTGTTTGTACCCAATGAATGTGTGGTAGGGTTGAGGTTCAGAGCAGTTTGACTTGGCAACAAAACCATACAATTGTGCAGCTAATCGAGTTTTAGCCTTGTATCTCACATATAGGAATTGTGTCTTGGCCTGTTTTCTGATCCCTACTATAAATTTGCCCTTTAATTGCAAACCTCTGAATCTGCAGGTACCCCACTCTTAATTCCCATTACAGTGTTCTCTCCATCTAACAACGGAGGCCCAGGAATACCTCCAATGTAACTTTGCTAAGGCCCCTGTAGTTTTGTGAGCCATCCATAATATTCTGTCTGCAACTGGCCTTACTCCAGCACAACCAGGGTCAACCTTACACTGCAAAGTACACCTGAGCCCACTTGCACACCGAAATTTGAGGAAAACAACTCCTCCAGGTTCAATCAGATCATACAATGCTCCAGCTAGTCTTTCAAAGATGCACTAAGCTTCTTATTATTTCTGGCTTCATCTTCTGTACACCTCCTAAGACAGAGGCTGTCACTCATGGATTCCAGAAGGGTTTGCAACAATTTTTACTGACACTTAACACACGGAGACCTATACAATGACTGTCCCCGAAAAACAAGGGGAGAAGCTGTTCTGAGCCCCAAGTTATGACTCAGGACAAGAATTCTTCCTACTGTTGTAAATTCAAACATCCAGAGGTAATGGGGGCAGAAAACAGCCTTGTGGAAGCAGATGTTATGTAACTTTTGCTGACCAAACTCGGATTCCATCACTATCGAAATACTGCAAGTTTAAAGGTAGGTTAAATGAACATTTCTATTCAGAACTCTCCAGAGAGTTTGGAACATTTTAATACTGAGTAGAATTTAATGAGTCTTAAGATCTTAATAATGTCATTTGCTGTTCTTTATTGTTCTGTGTATGAAATGTTTCCTGAGAAATGGACCTTAAAAGTAGGCCCAATAAGGACTTGGTTTCTCAAATGAAACAAACAACATCTGTGCCTCGTCGAAAATAATTGCTTGTATAGTTTTAATTGTCATATGGTAGCGTACAAGGGTCTAAAATGAGGCAAAAAAGAGAGTATAGACTCTTGTAATTGAGTGTCCAAACATCAGGAAAAGAGTCCCCTTGAACATTAGGAAGGAATGTTTCTGAAACGGGAACACAGAAGGGCAATGAGTGGGTGAGTGAGTGGGCTGGGCAACGTAGGAAGAAGGCTGGAGATTTGTGGATCTCTGGGTCAGCTACTTTTCCATTTTAACCCTGAGAACTTTCAGCTTCTTTGCCTCCTTCATTTCCCTATGGCAGGAACCATGCAGTTTAACAAAAGAGGAAATTAAGAGTCAGATTATAAATAAGTGACCAGCTTCACGCCATTAGTGTTAGGTGTAGAACTTTACACTGTGCCCCATCAGCCTCTCTGTGCTGACACACTTTGCCATTGGCTTTGCAAGGCTCTCTGCAGCATGGGGAGCAGGGCACACAGCCTGTGGATTCTGCTATCCAACTTTGCCATCGTGATGAAGGGAATACGCCAGGGCTAATCCACTGGACCCAAGAAAAGGAGCAGAGACACATGAGCAGACAGTTTTGGCCGAGATCTCTAGACAAGCGTCAGACATATGAGTCTCTCTAAGACCATCTAACCCTGGATCAACCGACCTCCTCTGCCAGACTTATTGCTATGTGTCCCTGAAGTTCTATCGTGGTCTGTTATGCATGGAGAGTGTAAATTCTGCATTGTCCCGGAGCCAGGCTACTGGTTCTCAGGAGTTCATAAATGAGGTCCGTTCATCAGATCCATGTTTCCTAAGACGTCTGAAATGGGAAGCAGGTAAACATGAGGAGGTTGTTGGTGTGGTTCTAACCATAGTTTATTCCTGGTCCTCCAGTGAATAGTGTTCTACCATGGCTCCTTCCTTCCATGTCCAGACAAGGGGCAGCATTGAGAGCCTTTGGAGAATGTTTCATCTCTACTTCTCATATCTCAGGAGTGAAAACTCTTTCTGGGGAATTCATGATGCAAACTAGACCACCGCACTCCCTTCGGTGATGTTACTGCAAAACTGTTTCTGACCATGTCTGTCGTGCTTTTGTTTGAGCCGAATCAGTGAGACCCACATAGGCTTGGGATACACTGCCATTAGCTTTTGTGAATTTAGTGGCTTAATGGCCCAGCGGCAGGCATATTTCAAGACCTCTGCAATCCCTCATCATGAAGAAAGCCAATAAATTTCCCCAAGAAAGAAAGAACAGAGATTAACGTTGAAGATCATGGACACATGAGCTGAGGACGAGTCCTACAAATGCTCTAGGCTGTGTGACTCTGGGCAAAGCGTTTACCAATGCTAGACCTTGATTTTCTCATCTGTAAAATGGATGTAATAGTTTCATACTTCACCTTACGTGAGAAACACGAGGAGAGTAATTAGCACAATTCCTGGCACATGGTCAAGACAAGAGTGCAGCGAACTCAGGACATGGGCCAATGAAAGACCCAGAGTCAACAGTCACCGTTCCATGGGTGACATGTTCTGCCACCACTGGAGCAGAGTCAGTGAGGTTTCGCTCTGAGAATTCTCTATTCATGCTAAATTGCAGCAGACTTCCATCACTCATATCCATGTCATCTCCCCAGTTACCAAAGGCACGACTATGCCTACGTTGTGCAAGCTTCATTAACTGTGGACTCAACATACTTAGGAGTGGTGAAAATGAATATCATATATTTGCACTTCACAAACAAATTAAAATTATATTTTGATTATCTTCAGGTTCAAGATTTTTTGTGTAAGAGATTTTTTGCTTCCAATAATTGACTCAGATAAGAATGAAAACATCCACATAATTTCTTTTAGTTGAATGTTCCCTTTCTCTCTCCCTCTCTCTCTCCTTTCCTCTCTCCCTATGACCCTGTCTCAATCCCTCCTTCTCCCTTCCTCCCTCCCTCGTTCTTTTCCTCTCCCTCCCTCTCACTGTTTCCCTCTCTTCTTCCCTCCCTCTCTTCTTTCCTCTTTCTGTCTCTCTCTCCCTCCCTCCTTCCCCACCCCCTCTCTCTCTCATAACTATACACTACAGTGAGACTAGGAATCTGAAATTAAATAAAATTAACATCAAATTCCACTACAGATTACAAAAACAGTCTTTATCCATGTAATGCTTTCCATGTAAAGCTAGAAGCTGAACTATAGTTTAATGACCAAGGAATTGAGAGAAGTCAGCGCTCAACACTGGCTCCTATCAACTACCCGCTCCTTCATTATTTCTGTCTCTTCACATCAGGGAAGCAGTTAGACTTCCAAGGAAGAAACACAAGAGTTAAGCAAAGAACAAGGTGCAAAGAGCTAATAAATTCATTTCATCTAGTAGATTTCCAGCTGGTAGGTCCTTTTAAATGGGGAGAGGGAAAGGAGAGAAAAGTCAGGCTGAGTGACTCATCAGATCCCACAACGTGGGAGAATTAGATTTAAGTGAAAAAGGATGTTTCCTAGGAAACTACACGATCTGCTTGTGGAACATCAAACAAGTACAATTTCCTAACAACAACCGCGACTAAATTGATCTACCTCAGACAGCTTTATCAGTAGGGGGGAGATTAGCTGCCTTTTGTGTTTTCTTAGTTACTATCATCAAATTGTCTATGATGTGACAGCTTCCGGTGCTGCATTTCTGACCTTCTGTAAGGACAGCTCTGGTATTTGCTGTTATGTAATTGGCAAATAGTTTTCTCTCTTCCCCCTCCCTTTCCATCTCCCCCGAAACCCTTACAACATACGCCTCTTCATCAGCCCTTTGTAACTTCAATAGAAGCTTCTAATACTGTCTGCAGCAAACCACAAGATTCAGTCATTAGAATCACTAAAAATACCCTTCCAGCTTTAGTCATCCAGGGATCTAAATTAACTTACTCTCTTTCAACCATGACAGTGAAGAATCTGTAATTCACACTAATAGGGCAAGAGAGGTTGGTCCGGATTAGAAAACGGTCTGAAAATAAGTGGAAGACATTTTCAAAAAATAGTTTATTATCACAAGCACATGGAGTATTTAACTCAAATATGTTCACCACATAGAGTCTATTTGAAATCTTGAGTTCAAAAAAGGATTATAATTAGCATACTAATTGGTCGGAAAGCAGAGCCACACCATTCAAAGTCGATTATTCATAAAACTCTGAAGATTTTCTGGAATAACAGAGTTGAATTCTGTGGCTTGGAGGAGAGAGCTACTTGGCCCTCACCACCTCACCGCAGCTGGGAGAGCTTTCATGATCTCTGCCATTGTTATCATGACAGTTGTCACTGTGATAACAAAAGTGGTTAACATTTAATCCACTGATTCATTCAACTAAAATTAATTTAGCATCTGGTACATGCTAGACACCGTTCTAATTATGAGCACTAAGGCAAATAAGACCCCTGTCCCCAAACTACTCTGTAGTAGAAGGAGAAACAAGAAACAACTTCAGTGAACATTAACTTCAAATAGTGGTGATTTCTGCATGGAAAATAAAGTTAGTTATCTGATGGCGAGACTGGGGTAGGGATTTACTCCAGATCCATTCCTCTCAACTACCTGAGATCTTATCTTAGGGAACCCAGGGGTCTCCTTTCTCTACCCATTTTGGGCCAACACTTTTGTACAACACAATATAAATAATTTACCGGAAGAATAAGATGGGAATGCAGGTCCGAGTTTTGTCCTCATTACATTCAACAGGCTCAAAATTACTCCATCAAATTGCTATAGAATTTTCTGAATGTTTACTCTCAATTACTATTCTTATCTACATCATAGGACAGTAACAAAGAGACTGCAGGAGTCCCTGCACTCACACCACACTTTGAGAATGACTTACATGTGCTCTAGCCAGGGCATCCAGCTCTGATGCTCCAAACACTGTCTCAAATGGGGAATTATATGGTCACCCACCATAGTACAGGGCAGGCTCTTTTTTTATGTTTATTTATTCTTGAGAGAAAGAGAGAGCACAAGCAGGGGAGGGGCAGAGAGACAGGGAGACAGATTCTGAAGCAGGCTCCAGGCTCCGAGCTGTCAGCAGAGAGCCCCACGTAGGGCTCGAACTCACGAAATGTGAGATCTTGACCTGAGTTGAAGTCAGACGCTCAAACCAACTGAGCCCCCCAGTTGCCCCATGGCAGGCTCTTAACAAACCAGTCAATTAGCAAGGGTGTAGTCAGGGACTCTATCATTTTATACTTCCAGTCCTTCAAGGGTCTACATTATGTTTTGCATCCAGTCTACATATCTAGCCATCTGCATTTTTATTTTTGTTTCTTTGGCAAAAATATGTTTAGAAGCCCAACCAACCATCTCCAAGAAGAATTTTTGGAGGCAATTTGTTTACTGTAGCTACTATATATTGACTGATTTACCCTGCACCAGGTAATATCATAAGCACTTTACACATAGAATCTCATTTTAATTTTCAAATGCCCCTGAAAACAGAAGCTATTATTATCCTTTGGTATGTCAGGAAATGAAAATTTTTACATATGTGCCTAGAGGTGTCATTTCCCATTTCCATTTTATTGGAGTATGTAATTATATTACAAAGATGAAAATTTGACATTCTCAATTTGTCAGTAATTAAGCCCATTTAAATTCCTTTAGCTGTGTGTGGAACAGTGTCATGGAAAAGTCTAGAGAATGGGAAGAAGCAGTCTTGTCCCTTTTCAGGTGTGGTGGAAGACCTAAGAGCAAGTTCAAGACCAGACACCGGGCAGATAATACAAAGCTTTCACCTAGAGTTTAGGAAGGACACAGACCGTGTGCGTTGATCCAGGCATCAACTGATACCTTCTCTGGTTCTATTGACTCATTTAGATCTTCCCTTTTATTGCCACAACGCTTCTTTTCTCCACCCTTCATTGGTATGTTCTAATGTGTCCAATATTCATCCTTCTATTTGCGTATATTCTTAACTTACATCCATAGTATTGGCTTATAAATGTTTCTCACCTTTTTTCCCCCCTCTGGCACCCTATTTTGAGATCTAACTATGCTGCTGTGTGTGAAGTTAATATCTCACTGCTAACCACTGTGGACCCACCACATTTTGCTTAACCAATATTCCGGAAATGGGTTCTAGATCCACTTTCACAAGCACTGCCTAGACCAGCCTCATCTATATCTCCTTCCTGTCCTTTGTGAGAATATATGCACAGACACACTTCAAATGTACAGACATACCTTAATTGTGGGCTTGGTTTCAGATCATCTCAATATACGAGTCCATTTTTTTAATGTCCCAATGTACATAAAAGTTATATTTAAACTATCGTCTATTAAGTGTCCGATAACATTGTTTTAAAAATGTAAGTAGCTTAATTTTAAAAATACTTAAATGCTAAAAAGCGGTAACCTTCAACGAAGCTTTTAGCAAATCGTAATCGTTTTGCTGGTGGAGGGTCTTACTTTGATGTTGATGGCTACTGAGTCATCAGAGTAGTGGTTGCTGAAGGTTGGGATGGCTGTGGCTGTTTCTTAAATTAAGAAACAGTGACATTTGCTGCCATTGATGGACTCTTCCTTTCATGAAAGATTTCTTCGTAGCATGAGATGCTGTTTGATAGCATTTTACCCACAGTAGAACTTCTTTCAAAATTAGACTCCATGCTCTCAAACCCTCCCGCTCTTTTAGCGACATAGCTTACATAATATTCTAAATCCTCCGTTATCTTCTCAATAGTCTTCATATCATCCTCACCGGGAGCAGATTCCATCCCAAGAAACCACTTTCTTTGCTCATCCATAAGAAGCAACTCCAGATCACGAGTTTTATCATGAGATTTCCAGTAATTCTAGTTATCACTGATCTCCTCTCTTTCTATGATTTAGTTTTTTTAGAGTCCACATATAAGTCACATCATACAATACAGTATTTGTCTTTTGCTCTATGATTTATTTTATTTAGCACAATGCCTTCAAGATCCATCCGTGCTGTAGCAAATAGTAGGATTTCCTCATTCATGGTTGAATAATATTCCACATATATTATACCAGATAGATAGATGATAGATAGATGATAGATAGATAGATAGATAGATAGATAGATAGATAGATGACAGAGAGAAGGAAAGAAGGAGAGAGAGAGAGACAGACAGACCTTAATTTATTCATTTACTTATTGATGAACATGGTTGTTTCATGTCTTGGCTATTGTAAATAATACTGTTGTGAACGTGGGGTTGCAGATAACTTTGTGAGTTAGTGTTCTCATTTCTTTTGGACGTCTTCCCAAAAGTAAAATTTCTGGATCATATGGTAGCTCTACTTTTCTTTTTTTGAGAACCCTTCATACTGTTTTCCATAGTCTTTTCCATTTACTGTCCCACCAATGATACACAAAGGCATTTTTCATTTTTAAGTTTCCTTTTGCTGTCTGCATTATCCTCATTTCCTCTTTCTTATTTTTCTTTTTTGATTTAGTCTCTGACTGTGACGCCAGGCTTTCCTCAACTGTTGGTGAAGAAAGACACTGGGAAGCCACTGATGGATGAGGGCATGGCTTTCTGGGGATGGCATCGCTGGATGGTAACTGGGCTCCTCCATCTTCAGGAGAATCCATGACTTTCTGCAACTCTAGGTCTGTTTTTCTTGGACTTGTTAATTTCTCCAGAGAGTAATTCTCTCTCGATAGGCGATATAAATTGGCTTTCTTGAATTTCTGACTTCCATTTTATCCCCATAACTTCATGCTGTGCTTTCTCACTCAAATGTGTATTGGACTTCCAAAGAGCCAAGTCCCTCTGCTTCTAAAATAAGCCTCTGGCCCTCTGATGACATAGAGGAAGCAGTTGCCCAGTTGAGCAAGAGCTGGGAAGAGATCTGAAGTACCTGCTTCTCATACAAGCATTCTGTCAGTCATCCCTATTACTCTCATGTGCTCCCCAACTTTTGGAGGTTCTTGAAGCCCCCAGTCACTAGAGTATGTGTGTATATCCGTGGTGGGGGAAGGGAGGCAGGCTCTGTATTTTGAGTAGACAGGTTTCCAGGCTCCCCACACTGTGAAGTTAAGTGTCCATTTTCCCAGGTCTGTTAAATCCATTATTCCTCATCTATCTGTTCTTGGGCTTCTTGAATTTTATGGCTTTCATTTCCTCTCCCATGTTTTTTTTTTTTTTTTTTTTTTTTTACCAAAATTGTTTCTAGTTTCTATCATCCCTTTGCTGTCATTTCTGTGAGATTTCAGAAAAGTGTAGAATTGAATGCTCCTGTTCAATCCACTTGTATCATTGCAAGAAAAAGAATTACAGTGTTTTTTATTTTAACAGATTTACAACACATCCTTAGATATAGTTCATGGTCACCATGCCTGTATTTCCTTCTCCATAGACAGTCTTCATAAGTGGAAAAGGAAATGTGGTGATAAAAATAGAGTGTTCTGAGGAAGGATGGCTGGCTCAGTCGGTGAAGAGTGCAACTCTTGATCTCAGGGTTGAGGGCTTGAGCCCCATGTTGGGAGTAGAGACTACTTAAATAAATAAAGCTTATATAGGTATATTCTCTAAAACTGTTGAATTGTGTGGCCCTAAAAAACATGGTTAAGTTCTAATGCCCAGTATTTCAGAATGTGACCTTATTTGGAAATAGAGTTGTTGCAGATACATTCACTATAATGAGGTTATGCTGGAGTAGCGTAGGTCCCTAATCCAATATGGCTGTGACCTTATATAAAGATAACCATATGAAGACAGAGACTGAGGAACAATGTGTGAAGAGGGACGCAGATGGTGGAGAGATGCCTCTACAAGTCAAGTGACACCAAAGACTGCCAGCCATTATCAGAAACTAGAAGAGAGGCAGAGAGCAAATTTCCCCTCAGAGTTTTCAGAAGGAACCAAGCAATACCAACACCCAATCTGTAGTGGTTATGACAAGCCTAAGAGACTAATACAGATGTTTGTGCGAAGAAATGGGATGCTGCTGTAACAAGTACCTAAAAATGTGGAAGTGGCTCTGAAATTCAGTACTGGGTGGAGATGGGAAGAGTTTTGACATGCATGATAGAAAAAGCCCTTCTTGGGGCGCCTGGGTGGCTCAGTCGGTTAAGCATCTGACTTTGGGTCAGGTCATGATCTACCAGTTCGTGGGTTTGAGCCCTGTGTTGGGTTCTGTGCTGACAGCTGAGAGCCTGGATTGTGTGTCTCCCTCTCTCTCTGCCCCTCTCCCACTCATGCTCTGTGCGTGTCTTGAAAATAAATAAAACATTAAAAAAATTTTTTTAAAGAAAAAGCCTACATTGCCTTGAAGACATTATTGATAGAAATATGGACACTGTGGGGCACCTGGGTGGCTCAGTCGGTTAAGCATTTGACTTCGGCTCAGGTCATGATCTCACGGTTCATGGGTTCAAGCCCCATGTCGGGCTCTGTGCTGACAGCTCAGTGCCTAGAGCCTGCTTCAGATTCTGTGTCTCCCTCTCTCTGACCCTCCCCTGCTCGTTCTCTCTCTCTCCCTCTCTCTCTCTCTCTCAGAAATAAATAAAACATTTAAAAAAAAGAAATATGGACACTGAAGATGGTCCTGGTGGGGTCTCAGATGAAAATAATCACCATCTCATTGGATGCCTGAGGAAAGACAACCCTTGTCATAGTTTCTGAGAACTTGACTGCATTATACTCTACTGTTTGTTAGCTTCAGTTTTGTTTTTAATAAATCTTATATGGGACAAATTTGGATACTTTGCTGAAGAGATTTCCAATCAGAGTGAAAAGAATGAACTGTTTTCTCCTTGCTGTTTGTAATAAAATGTGAGAGGAAAAATATAAATGGAAGGAGGAAATGCTAAGTGGAAAGGAAATAGTGCTTAATGGCTTGGAATATCCAGATAGCATGCTCTGGAAACAGGGCCAAGGTTGTGGTTGGACAACCAATTGCTAAAGGGCTTAAGTATGTGACTCGCTGATTCAGTGAAACATCTCAGCAGTAACTGGGCATAAAATGTGGTTCTCTGAGAAGGAACTGTGGTGAGCTCTTATCTAGAGTTGTGACCCCTTCAACCTCCACAGAATACCAAGAAGGTTTTGAAAAATTTCTACAAGCAGAAACACTACATGCCTGGATGGAGAAGGACAAAGATAAGATGAAGTGAAGGAAGAGTAACTCTCAAGATAAGAGTCAGATTCAAAGGCTTGAGCTAAGGGGCCTCCTAGTCTCCAGAGGGCAGGGGACCCACCCAGGCCCAAAGGGAGTAGAGCCACCCCTGCAAGGCCAGAGAACAGAGTGTCAAGCCTCAAAATTATCCTCAGGCCTCAGAACCTAGTAGAATTTGTCCTGTTGGATTGAAAACACGCTTTATACCAGTGATGCCTTTTTCTCCTTCTAATCTCAACCTTTGGGAATTGGGATGCTCATCCTACGCCTGCCCCACAGCTGTGTCTTGTAGGCAGACATCTTGTTTTCTGTTTCACAGGTTCAGAAATTGAGAGAAATTTTGCCTTAGGATGGGCTGTAGCCAGTGTCTCACCCACACCTGATTTAGGTAATTGAGAAGATGACATTTGGACCTTTTGAGATCGATTATGTATAGATGAGATTTGGAATTTAGGGTTTACGCTGAAGTGGGTTAAGGCTTTAGGGGATATTGGAATAGTATGAACTCATTTTGTGTGTGAGAAGGACATGAATCACTGCGGGCTAGAGAGCAGACTGTTTTGGGTTGAATTGTGTTCCTCCAAAGATACGTTGAAATCCTAACCTTCAGTTACCTTAAAATATGACCTTATTTAGAAGTAGGATCATTGTGGATATGGTAAGTTAAGTTCAAATGGGGTCATAGTGGAGTGTGGTAAGCCCTAATCTGATCTAACCAGTCCTTAAATGTGGAGACACAGAGACATAGGGAGCATGCCAGGTGAAGAGAGGCAAAGACTGGAATGATTTATCTACAAGCCACAGAACGCCGAGGACGGCCAGACGTCATCAGAAGACAGGAGAAAGGTATAGACATTCTTCCTGAAATCCCTCAGAAGGAAGTAACTACTAGCAATTTGAATTTGGAATTCTAGCTTCCAGAATTGTGAGACAATGCAGTTCTATTGTTTTAAGGCACATGGCACTTTTTTCTGACAGTCCTAAAACACTCAGGTTTAACCCGTTTATATCCCATTTAGCAAGAAAAGAAATTACAGTTCTTTGTTTTTCTTCACTTGATTTTAGAACATATCCTTAGATGCAATTGCAAGTCAGTATGCATGTCTTTCTTCTCCTTTGACAGATGTTTATAAATGGAAAAGAACATGTGATAAAAAATATATACATTTTCCTCCACTTCAAATAGTACACATGAAGAATAGAATATGTTTTTCCTCATAATTTACAATGAAATCAAAATGGCTATAAGCATTAGATATTAATTTACAATGAAATCAAAATGGCTATAAGCATTAGATATTAATATCATACAATTAGCATACATTTCAAAAGAAAAAGGCAAAATAAGACTGATAGAAATACAATAGAAGTTAAAAATTTTATAGAGCTCTCATTGTAGGGTTTTTCCAGTATTGTATTTTATTTTTTTCCCAGCTTTTATTGAGATATAATTGATATATTAACAGTTTAAGGTTAATTGGATACACTTATATATTGCAAAATCATTACCACAATTGCATTAACCAACACTGGCAATACATCACATGATTACCATTTCTTCCTTGTGGTGAAAAAACTTAAGATCTACCTCTTAGCCACTTTCAAGTATAGAATACAATATTATTAACTATAATCGCTATGCTATGCTATACATTAGATCCTCAGAACTTACTCATCTTACACAGGAAGTTTACATTCTTTGACCAACATGTCCCAAACTCCCCAGCACCTGGTAAATACCATTCTAGTCTCTGTTTCTGAGTTCAACTTTTTTTAGATTCCCGTATATGTGATATCATACAGGAGTTGTCTTTCTCTGGCTTTTATCATTTCATGCAACACCCTCAATTACCCTTAGTCTTCTCATCTCTGTTGTTACAAATGGCAGGATGCCCTTCTTCCTCATGACTGATAACATCCATACCTATATCTGTTATATATACATGTATATATACATGTATACATATATAACAGATATAATATTTATACAATCATTCATAGACACTTAGGTCATTTCCGTATCTGGGCCATTGTGAATAATACTGCAATTAACACGAGGATATAGTTATCTATTGGAGATCCTGTTTCATCTCTTTTGGATATATACCCAGTATTGGGATTGCTGGGTCATAGGGTAGATCTATTTAAAAACTTTTTTGGAAACGTCCATACTGTTTTCCCTACTGGCTGTACCAATTTACATCTGCACCCAACAGTTCAAAAGATTTCACCTTTCTCCACATTCTCACCAATACTCATTTCCTTTCTTTTTGATAACAGCCATTCTAAAAGGTGAAAGATGATATCTCATTATGTCTTTGATTTATATTTTCCTTATGATTAGTGATGCTGATGTACCTTTTTATGTACCTTTTGTACATTTGTATGTTTTCTTTGGGAAAATATATATTGAGTTCCCTCTGCCCATTTTTTAATTGGATTTTTTGAGGTCTTTCGCTATTGAGTCCTATAAATTATTGATATTTCCTTGGATATTAATTCTTACCAAATATATCTTTTGCAAATATCTACTCCTATTCTGTAGGTTACATTCTCACTTTATTGATGCATTCCTTTCTTGTGCAGAAGCTTTTTAATGTGTTGTAGTCTAACCTGTCTATTTTTGTTTTTGTTAGTTTTGCTCTTGGTGCCAAATCTTAAAAAAAAAAATCGTTGCCAAGGCCAATGTCAAGGAGTTTACCCGCTATGTTTTCTTCTAGTAGTTTTATGGTCTCTGGTCTTACATTCAAGTCTTTAATCCATTTTGAGTTGATTTTGTATATAAGGTAGAGATCCAGTTTCATTTTTTTCCACGTGGCTATCCAGTTTTCTGAATACCATGTACAGAAGGGGCTGTCCTTTCCTCTCTGTGCATTCTCAGCTCCTTTGTCATAAATTAACTCATCATATGTCCATGGTGTTATTTCTGGGATCTCTATTGTGTTTCAACAGTTGATCTACGCATCTTTTTTTTAAGTCTATTTATTTGTTTTGAGAGAGAGAGAGCCTGTGCATGCAAGGAGGAGAGGGGCAGAAAAAGAGGGAGAGAGAATCCCAAACAGGTTCTGCACTGTGAGCATGGAGCCCAATGCAACGCTCAATCTCAGAACCTGAGCCAAAATCAAGAGGCAGACGCTTAACTGTCTGAGCCACCCAAGTGCCCCTTGCTTACTGTCGCTTTGTAATGTGGTTTGGAATCAGCTAGTGTGATGCCTCCAGCTTCGTTCTTCTTTCTCAAGATTGCTTTGGCTATTTGGGGTCTTTTGTGGTCCCCTACAAATTTTAGGATTTTTTTGTCTATCTGTAAAAAAAATGTCATTAGAGTGTTGGTAGGGACTTCACTAAAGCAACAGAATGCTTAACATAATGTGGACATTTTAGCAATATTAATTTCTCCAATCCATGAGCACAAAATATCTTTCATTTATGTGTATCTTCAATTTCTTTCACCAATGTCTTATAGTTTTCAAATTTTTCACCTCCTGGTTAAAATTATCCCTAAGTATTTTATTCATTTTGATGCTATTATAAGTGGGATTGTTTTCTTTATTTCTCTTTCTGATAGTTCATTGTTAAGATTATAGAAATGCAACTGAGCTTTGTAGATTGATTTTGTATCCTGAGGTTATACCTCTTACTAGTGCTTGGTCTGTGTAGATTTTTTATTTCATCATAATTCAGTCTTTTTAGGTTGTGTGTTTCTAACAATTTATCCATTTCTTCTAGGGTGTCCAATTTGTTGGCATGTAACTATTCATAGTACTTTCTGATAATCCTAAATTCTTATGTGGTATCAATTTTAATAATTCATCTTCATTTTTAACTTTAGTTCTTTGAGTCTTCTTTTTTCCTGGTGAGTTTAGCTAAAGCTTTGTCTATTCTGTTTATCTTAAAACAAAAACAAAAACCCAACTCAGGTTCACTGATCTTTTCTATCACCCTTGTAATATGTTTTTCCTTTGTTTCCATGCTGATATGCTATTTTCTTCCTTCTGTTAATTTTGGGCTAACTTTGTCCTTCTTTCTCAAGTTCCTAACTCATTTATTTGAGACCTGCCTTTTTTCTTAATGTAGGCATTTATCACTATAAACATCCCTCTTAGAACTGTTTTTGTTGTACCTAATAAGTTTTGGTATGTTATATTTCCCTTTTATTTATCTCAAGATTTTTTACTTGTTTTTTGATTTCTTCTTTGACCCACTGGATGCTTGGGAGTATGTCATTTAATCCCCATATATTTGTAAATTTTCCAGTTTTCTTCTCATTGATTTCTAGTTTTATACCATTATGGTTAAAAAAAATGTTTGATATGGTCCAAATCCTCTTAAATGTGTTGACTTGTTTTGTAATCTATTTTGGACATTTTTCTATATGTACTTGAGAAGAATACGTATCCTGCTACATTGGATGGAATGTTCTGTAAATATCTGTTACATCCCTGTAGCCTAACAGGGATGTAAGTCTAATGTTTCCCTATTGGTTTTCTGCCTGGGTGATCTGTGCATCATTGAAAATAAAGCACTGAAGTCCCCGTATTATTATTGTGTTGCTGTGTATTGCTCCCCAAGTGTTCTTTCTCATGTTTATAGCCCATTTATCAACGTTTTAAATATTTTAAGCAACAGATATTTTCTTTAATATGCAACAAAACATAGTGTTATTAGAGATCATTTTATCTGACCGTATATTAATTACCTACTTTTGCAGTAATGCAGCATAAGAACAAACCATAACATTTCAGCATCGGCAACAATAAATATTTGTGCAGCTAATGCAATTCTGGTTTGGTTATGGGTCAGCTTAGCTAGGGCAGCGTCATTAATGGTTCTACTAATCTCAGTTGGTAGGCAAACATTTGATTGACATTGAAGGGTATAATTGGGGCAACTCAGCAAGCCAGCTCTGTTTTATATCTCGCTCATTTTCCTCCTGGGGCTAGTGCTGACCCAAGAACATTCCTCTCATACAACAATAGAAGACATGGAGAAATACACAAGGCTGCTTAAGGCCTAGGTTTGGAACTGACATGCTGTATTAAACTCCACTGCCCCAAGAAGTTGTACGACTAAATCTAAAGTCAAGAGACAGATACATGATACTCTTTCAGTAAAAGGCACTACAAAGTTAAATGATAAAAGAAATGGAAGCCAAAAGAAGTGAGGAATTGGGGTCACTGATGTAGCAGTCTACTGATGTTGGCAATGGGATCTACAAAATCACTAGTAGTACTCAATAGTAAAAAATTGAAAAATATATAGTTAAATATTAGGCAGAGGATATCACCTCTCACCTATTAGAAGAGCTATTATCAAAAAAACCAAGAAGTAACAAGTGTTGGCGAGGATGTGGAGAAAAGGGAACAATTGTACACTGTTGGTGGGAATGGTGCAGCCACTGTGGAAAACAGTAGGGACATTCATCAAAAAATTAAGAATAAAATAAATATATGATCCTGCAATTCCACTTCTGGGCATTTACTCGAAGAATAGGAAAATGTTAGCTTAAAAAAATAAATGCACCCCATGTTCACTGCAGCATTATTTACAATAGCTGAGAAACAGATGCAACCCAAGTGTCTATCAATAAGTGGAAATGTGAGATATAGATAGGGTGGAATATTATTCAACCATCAAAAAGAATGAAATCTTGCCATTGGCAACAACATAATGGGATATGAGGGTGTTATGCTAAGTGAAATAAGTCAGAGAAAGACTCGTACCAGATGATCTCACTTATATGTATAATTAATAAAAAAAAGTTTATTGATTCAGAGAACAGATTGGATATTGCCAGGGTGTAGGGAATAGATGAAATAAGTGAAGGCGATCAAAAGGTAGAAACTTCCAGTTAAAAATAAGAAAGTCAGGGGAGGTAACTACATGGTGACTGCACTTAATAATGCTGTATTGCACCTTTGAAAGTTGCTAAGAGAGTAAATCTTACAAGTTCTCATAAGAAAAAAAAATTGTAACCATGTATGTGCCAGATGTTAACTAGATTTGTCGTGGGGATTGTTTTGTAACATATACAAATATCAAGGCCTTATGCTGCAACCCTGACATTAATATAGTATTAAATACATGAATTATACTTCAATAAAAAATTAGTAAAAAACAATAGATTAATCTTATCAAATGTAGCATTGGTGTACACATTGTATCAATATCTATCTATCCATCCATCCCTATACTCCCACCAAATGATAGATAAACATTTATCTAAACTTAATTAAATTTAACAAACAAAAAACAAAGCAGTACTTTTAATAAGACAAAAATACTCCCACACCCTAATAAAGAATAATTAAGTCAAATTAATACTTACATGATACACGTGAAACGTTAGAAGAATCTTATTATAATATTCATACATGTTTCTATTTTCAACATTTCCTAAATGATCAAATAGTACTTTTTCAAACCAGGAAACCTGGTAAATGAGATATTTAAAATACCTAAGACATTGCTTTTAAATGTGCAATTGCCTACTTTCACTAAAATAGAAAAATGTATATATAGCATAACGATTTTTGGTTTGTACTGAATGTTTCTTTTTTATAATATATCCTCTGAATTAAGTTGACAGGAAAATACCAGGAGGGGTTCAGGTGTATGGGTAATCTGATCAAAATGCTGTGAAGAAAGATTTTCAGAACATGCTTTTATGAGGTTTCGCTAGTAAATATAAAAATCATTTTCCAATTGTTATGATAATACTCTGTGTATTCTTGTCCTTAGTTCCTTTCCCAGGCTTAGGAACTTAACATTTAGGAATAATTTTCACAAGGTTACCCATTCTAAGTGTGTCTAACTGTAATTGTATTTATTTCAGAAGGCATAGTTAAATTTATGGAAGTAAAAACAACACTATCTTTATTTAGGGCGATGGTAAATTTTAATAGAGAGTTTACTCTAGCAGTGCATAATATGATAGCTGATGTATTTAACATGATTATGATTCAATGTAAACCCAAGGGAATTCCTCAAGAACCCTTTTCCTTCTAGTGTTTCTGTCTGTAGTTTAGTGAGAGGGAACTGAATTAGAAATCAAAGGACATGGGCAAATTCTCAGCCAGGAAGCAATGTCTCTCTCCCATGGGGATCCGTTGTTCCAGGGATTGACCTTTATCACAGTACTTTCAGGAGTGTTCTGCGTTTGCTGATTTCTTCCTCTGAGTTCCTACAGCACCACTAGACCTTTAGTCTCAGAGCCTGGTTTATTTATCGTCCTAACAATAGGGCCTAGCAAGGTGCTCAACTGCTCTTTGTCAGATGAGTGAGAAAACAAAACGTGAGCCCTTGAACTCTGCCTTGGATTTGTTTCCTTGATGGGAAGGGAGAAGCTCAGAACTGTATTGTCTTAGGTGTATTTACATGCATGCTATATGCCAAAAGACAAATGGGACTTTCTCTCCACCTGGTTTGGCACATTTACTGTTAACATTCTGCTATTTCTAGTATTTGACGCCTAGAAGGCACAGACTGAATCTCATTTATCTTGGCATCTCCAACTCTGAAAGTGATGAGGTTTGGGGGGCTTGGGGCATGGGTGAGGGAGTGTCCAGAGCCAACTGCCAATAAAGAATTCTTGGTGCAAAAGGGTGATTTTATTAAAGCACAGGGACAGGACCCTGGGCAGAAGGAGCTGCCCAGGGACCCTGAGGAGAGACTTAGATGATATACTTGGGAGCTGGGGGAGGTAAAGACTAAGGGAAGTTTCCAAGGAGACTTTCATAAGCTAAAGACTCACAAATGATTGGAGGCCTGGCTATTGTCAAGCTAAGGTTGTTTTTCCCTCTAGCAAAGTATTAAAATTAAGGCAAGTAGGAGGTTCGTGGAGAAACATTTTACTCTGCCAGCCTCAAGTACTTGTCCATGGGCTTCAGGTTATAAGGAAATTTAATTTTACCACCATTTCCTTCTTGCCTTTGTTCTCCACATCACTAGGGAGGGAGGGAGATGTTGGGGCCCCAGGAAGCTGAATCTACAGGGTTCTGGAGATGAGGCTATTGATAAGATTGCCTTTTTCTTGTAAGTTACTAAGATATTTGTAAATAGATGGAGATTTATTGTCCTGCAGGACTTGGTCTCTATCTCTTAACCATTTGTTTTTGCCCTTTCTTTTGTTCTTGGGCAGCCTGGGGGGCCCAAGGAATGTCACATATTTACCACCTGAGGGGGTGGTTTTTGGAGGCTGTCAGCTTGCCTTATGCTCCCTCATCAAAAGAGTGTTCACTTCAATAAGTCAATAACTGAATAAATGAACATCTAGAAGTAATAGATGCTTATTGGGCTGCCACTCAAATCTCCTTCACCTGGTGAGTGAGCCCATCCTCTACCAATTGCAAGTGTTGGTTGCCAATTATTCACAGTTGGCCTGCCTTCTCTCTAGGCAATTGCCCTGGGCATCCATGAGCCACCTTGCCAAAGATGAGAACATTCCCCAAAGACGAGATCATTCCCCAAAGACAACCTGACTATAATGACTGACTGACCTGTCTCCAGACGGGGCCAAATCAACAGTGGAAGTCATGTTCCAGGGCCCTCATGGAATCAACCAGAAGCGGGTTTCCAGTCCAGACCATATCCTTACATAGTGCCTTCACCTGGCCCCTCTTTCTTCTCTCCCCTTCTCCTCAAAGCCCCTCCCAAAAAAGGGTTTGCCCAAAGATATCTGTCCAGGAGGGGCACCTAGGTGGCCACATCAGTTTAGCACTTGACTCTTGATTTCAGGTCAGGTCATGAACTCAGAGTTTGTGGGATCAAGCCTCGCACTGTCAGCACAGAGCCTACTTGGGATTCTCTCTCCCCCTCTATCTCTGTCCCTCCCCTGCACATGAGCACTCTCTCTCTCTCTCTCTCCCAATATAAATAAATAAACTTAAAAAAAGTAATAAAAAATACCTGTCCTGGAACTAATCTGAGATACCATTTCAATGCTATGTTTTTCTTTGTTTTATTAAACTTTAAAAATTGCTTTTGAATAATTGTATATTGCAATTATAAGAAATAATACAGACAGAGACAATTTTCACTTCCAGCAAGTATGAGAAGATCCAAGGAGGCTCTGACCAGTGGAATTGATGAAAAAATATTTTTTAAAAATATTTAAGTCTCTTAAAATGGCTCTGTGGCTACACAGCAAATTCAGATACACCTGTTGAAGAAAATCTATTAAATTCTGGAAATGCTGTGAAAATCTGCACCAGAAACAGAACTGTGCCCTCTTGCCGCCCTTCCAGCTCAGTGAGATGGGAAACTTCACTGTGGACGGGGACAGCCCAGAGCACAGGGACCTCTCCCTGAAGCTCCCAGTCACAGAGCTGTCTTCCTGGAAAAAAGAATGTCAGCCATTTCTCATCCTGCCTCAGGTACCTGTGGCTGAGGTTAAGTTCGAGGTGAGTGCAGCCAAGGGGTGGGGACTCCCTTCTTCTGTCCAAAGTCCATTCATGCGATGGAGTTCTACCTTGGGTATGTCATTGCCGGGAATACCAGGGCCCCGACCACCCTTGCCCAATCTCGTGAGCTGGAGTGGCCACACAGAGGCAAACAAGGAGATGTGGGCTGCTGTCTGCTGACACCCCGCCCAAGGAGTGCTCGGCTCCTGAAGCAGAGTTGTTACACAGAGATACAGGTGTCCTTTTCCCCACCTCAGTGCCAGAGCCCGGCTCCAAGATATTTCCCTGGGGAATAAGCTGGTCATAGAACATAGTTCTAAATCCCTCCCCAAAGGAAATCGCTGCATTTGCCACCGAGTGTGGAGAAGGTCAGGCCTACAGGTGCACTTAAAAACTGTGGACCTTGTGTTGGAAGACAGTAGGAGATGGATAAATCCATTGATGATGGGGCAGAACTGTAGGCCAGCTAGTTTGTGGGACAAAAACAGGGAAAGAGAGGCAGGAGCCCTACACATATCAGAAAAATCTCATCATCCAGGGCTGGAGAGGGAGTTCTAGTTGTACACGTGGTTGCCACTGACACCTACCAAGTGTATTTGCCTCATTGACACTGGTGATGATGAGTCTTAACTGTCCGTCAGGCCTCCCCAGGCCCCACATCAGTGGAGAAGGAAGGAGAACCTCATTAGGGTTGGTCGGTGTGGAATCCAGGCTGTCCAGGCAGGGGGAGCTCATTACCAGTCCATGGCAGTGGAAGTCCCAGGTCCCTGCTTGGCTCTCACAAACATTAACCCATCTGATGTTGGGGCCCCTCACTACAGTCTCATTAGATGGAAGTCCACGCTCCCCGTCTAGCCCTTGCTGGCATGGGCAGAGGTGAGAACCACAGCGTTTGTGGTGTAGAACCATTGCTATAAAGAAGTTTTCTGTCTTGCTAAGATGCCCCTTTCCTAGTCCTTGGGCTAGAAAGAACAGGCTTTAGTTTGGAGTTTTGTGTGTATATCTGTGCCTGTTGGCTTTTCCAGTTTGCTGGCTTCTTCAGATGCAAGTCTGGGATACTGGAGGCCAAAAGACAACTCAGAGAAGTTATCACCCCATCATTCCTCATGTCCCAAAGTACTTCCTCAGTCTGCCTTCTTCTCTCCACCATTCGTTCTTCTTATGTATGTTTTTGTATTATCAGGTCCAAGGCTTTTTGGTTGTACTCAGCAAGAAGAATAGAGAAAAGCATGCCTACTCCAAATTCCTGGAAGCAGAAGCCCCCCACTCAATGGTTTTTAAATCAAATGTCCGACTGGTCTAAGCTGAAGCTTTCATGATAAAAGAAAAAAGTTAAGTGATGTGTGTCTTTTGGCCTTGAAAGATACTGCCAGTCATTAACATCGTTGATCTTTTTATGTCTTTGCTTTTCTCAGATTATGAAATCCTATTTAGAATGTGTGACTACAGCAATACAGTCCTTGCTGAGGATTTGACATTTCCTTTTTTCCCTCCTCTCGTCTTACAAAGTAGATGATACTAAACCTTTCCATGAAATGGACAAAGGACTAAATATCTGTTGTGTACACACCAGGTGGCACTACACTGAGTAGAAGAACGATCTAAAGAAGTGATTTTACGGGGCGCCTGGGTGGCTCAGTCGGTTAAGCGTCCGACTTTCGCTTAGGTCATGATCTCGCGGTTCGTGGGTTTGAGCCCGCGTCGGGCTCTGTGCTGACTGCCAGCTCAGAGCCTGGAGCCTGTTTCAGTCTGTGACTCCCTCTCTCTTTGACCCTCCCCTGTTCATGCTGTCTCTCCCTCTCTCCTAGAAATAAATAAAACATTAAAAAAAATAAAGAACTGATTTTACAAGTAAGAAAAATTCAGCTCACTGAATTTAAGTGCATGCTTGTAAAGGGTAGATCCTCCACTTGAACCCAGGTCCAACATTTACCAAAATTTAATCCTGCTTCTTCCATACATGACCTTGAAAACTTAGTTGGCTTCTGCAGCTTTTTTTTTTTTTTTAACTCTATCTGAAATGGAAATACATCTGCCCCTTGAAAATCAGGGGTTGGAACTGCATGAGTCCACTTATATGTAGATTTTTTATAGGATGATCCTATAAATGTGCTTATAATGTTCTTAAATTTTCCTTTCTCTGGCTTACATTATAAGAAGACAGTATATAATATATATATAAAATACATGGTAATTTTACCGTTTATGTTATTGATAAGGTTTCCCATCAATGGCAGGCTGTTAGTTAAGTTTGAGGGAGTCAAAAGTTATACGTGGATTTTTGACTGCATGAAGGTTTGACTTCCCTAACCTCTGCACTGTTCAAGGGTCAACTGTCATACCTGCATCATAAGATTATTAAGAAGGAAAATTAACTGGCATAGGTTAATATAGGTGAAAAAGCTTTAGAATATATCAGAGTATGTGCAACTCGGCACAATGGCTACCATTAGAAAGTCATTTCCCTGACCCATCAGCAGGGACTTGTGTTTCAAAATAGCTGCCCAGTCATGATGACAAATATTTAGTGGAGCCCCAGAGTTTAAAGTCCTGGGATATGGAGTATACTGCTGAGACACCAATTCTAGATATGACTTCCAGGATGTCTGCCCTTAGAGAAATTATATAAATTCTTAGAGACTCAATTTTCTCATCTGTAAAATAAAGATTATATATTACCCATGCCGCTTGGCTGTTATGAATATTCAATCAGTCAATCTGTGTAAAGCATCTAGTATCGTACCTGCCTCATGATTAGTACTTAATAAATTAGCTACTAGCATTAACTAATTATCTAACTACTTTTTTGGCCCATTCAGAAACACTGGCTCAGGTTTTGAATCATCCTACGAAGGTCAGGGTGAAGTCAGGGCTGTAGGACAGAGTGAGTATAAAGAACCTCCTGGGGCCATCTCAGGTCTGTTAAAAAAAAAAAAAAAAAAAAAGCTCAGCATGAGAATCTGGAGCCTAAGTTAAAATCCTATAAGGGACAAGAAAGCATTAAGCCTTTGCATAATCCTTTAGCACTGCTTACTTACATGGAGCTGCTGATTTAAATAGCGTGCAGAAAGTATCTTTGGAACTATTTTCACAGGATTTGATTCATTGCCTCTGTCAAGTTAAGCTACACTGTGATTGTCTTCAAACTCAGCACATCTACCTTGCATGTCTCTCTCCATCATGTTCTTTTATTACCATGCTCATACAGGGTTAATAAAGTGTTTATATTTAAATTGTTATATCTGTCAATCAAATGGAGTCTCCAGTCAATCATATATCCAGCTTAAGATGGAAGAGGGAAAAAAAAAAAACCCAGCAGAAATGAGTTGGCTGACACAATGTGTATGACATCTATTCAGGGAAAAGGTTAAAAATGTATTTGTTATACTTGGTTAAGTTTGGGACAGAAAGTTTGGCCACTTAAACTGGCCATGAGAAAACTCTGGTGACTTCACCATTTTTCCTCTTCCCTTTAAGATTTATGTAAGTACATATATTAAGACATCTCTCCTACTCAGGTTAGTACAGTTTGACTACAAATATCAACATAACTGTGTTATGAAACAACCATATTATATTATTACCTTCAATATCATCAAAATCATTTATTATGTGAGTAGATAATAGATCATTTAAAATGTCACCAGGTGAATAAAGCCATGTTAAAACTGTATGAGGTATTGAGTTTATTTGCGCAATGCTCAGCTTTTAACAATTTGTGACTTGAGTAAATCATATAAGTTCCCTGGTCTCATTTTCTTTATCTGCAAAACAGACTTTGGCTTCTTTGTCACCATCGACATCCATTACACAAAGACCAATGTGATTTTTGTACATATAGATCAGGTCATATCAACCAAAGGAGTTAAAATCCTTCAGTGACTCTTTATCACCACAAAAATGAGATTCTGTTTCCCTAGATTGATTTGACAGCGCTTTGTGATCTGTAAGCAGCCGTTTTTATGCCATGTCTTCTCCATAGAGAGAGAGAGAAAGAGATGATAGATAGATAGATAGATAGATAGATAGATAGATAGATAGATATAGATAAGTCACATTTTAATTCATATGCAGTACTCAGCATTCTGTAGCATGACTATTCTCTTTTTGTATGTGAACATTTGTAAATAAGCCATCTTTTTTCTCATTATGTCACTTGAAAATCTTTTTCTTATTTTTCCTTTCCAAACCCTACCTGCTCTGTGTTCCAACGCTTTCTTGAACCTACTTATATATACTTCCATTTTCACACATACCATTATAAAACATCTGTATGTTAACATTTCCCCATTAAATTCTGAGTCCCATTTAGGGCAAAATCAATGTTCTGTCCATCTGGATTTCACATACTGTCACCAATAGTAGATTACTCATTATATTATGTAATTCGTGATCAAGAAATAACTGTCACATCAGTCCCAACCACTGAATTAAGCATCTCGAAAACAAACAAACAAACAAAATCTAATTAGCCTTAAAAAAACAGTAAAAGAGACAGAATAGATTCTGAAAAAAAAAAAAAAGAAGTTAACCCAAAGGAAGATGGGAATGAAGCAGAAAAAAGAAAGAGTGGCTAGTAAAATGCAGAGATCACAATGGTAGATTTAACTCCAACCACATTATAATTATGTTAAAAAATAAGTCTGAATATGCAATTAAATGAAAAACACTTCAGAATGGATAAAAAAAAAAAGACCCAACTATATATTGTTTACAAAACACACTTTAAATATTATATATACTTATATAAATAATAAATACATATAAATATGACATAGACATAGATTGAAAAGAAAAGAATGGAAACAGATATACATGCCAACTCCAAGCATAAAAGGAAGGAGATGAGATCATATTAATATCAAATATTTCAAGATAAGAAATATGACCAGAGATAAAGAAGGTCATTTTGTAACAATAAAGGAATCAATTCTATAAGAAAATCCAGTTTGCAGGTGAGGGAACTGAAGCTCAGAGAGAATGAGGTATTTAACAGAAAGCGGAAGAGTTAGGAATGAAAGTCATCTGTGTGAATTCAATATCCATTCTATCTAATAGGCCATGCTACCTATGACTTACATACTGATAAATGAAGCAACAAATGAATAAACATAATCTCTAGGTTCCTTTTCATCTCCCAAATCTCAGGAGTTTCTTTTCTTTTTTGTATTCCTTCGAAAGTACTCCCTGCCATATAATCTCTATTGTCAAAGGTCTTAGAGAGAAGAGGCAGTTCTCAAACACCATGTATGTGCAGATTAATTCCTGGTGATAGCAATCGACCTTCAATAATTTGTGGTTTGTCAATTTACTGATTTTCTTTCTCCCAAATTTGATGTCCTCATAACTGTGGTAGAAGAGTGTTGTAAGTAATATCTGTTTTTCAGAAAAACACAGCTAAGCTGCAGACATTCCATAGTTATTCATTTCAAATATGTTAGCATTTATTGCTTGATGAAAGATTTGCTACTTAAGAGGCTGCAGAAAGATGTATTTGCTATAGTACTGGCCTAAGCAGGAGAGAAATAAGACAAAGAATTCTTATTTGTGAAGTTTCCCTGCATCAGGTGTTTCAGAGCAGTGTAATGGCATTAATTAACTTGAGCTCAAAGTAAGAATAAGTGTTGGATGTATCGAAGACTCTCTGCTAAAAACTCCAATAAAGTTTCTCTTTCAAACTCTTTTTTTTTTTTTTTTGAGGTGATCAACGTTAACTAATTTATTGTGGTAATCATTTCACAATATATACATACATCACTAAAATGCTGTTTGAACATCCTTGGAAAAGTGTGGAGTCTTTCCATCATCTTGATATTTCTGATGTTCTACTTCATTACCATAAATTTCATTTTAGTGCTAATAGTTCCCAAAGATGTGGGACCAAGCTCCCCACACATAGAACCCTCGCTTTACTGCTGTGAGATTCCTCTGGGGAATCAATGTGACATTGTGGTGGAGTAGCTAGACCTTTGAACTAGAGAGAACTGAATTAGATTCCTAGTTACATTACCATTCGTATGCCTTTTGATAGCCATCAATGCCTTTAAATCTCAGTTTCCTTCCCTATAAAATGGTGAATCTAATGCATCCAAATAGGGAAATGAGATATTTGATGCATAGAGTGCCACCCTTAGTATATAACACAAAGAAAGCACATAATACATAGTATTTTGAAACACAGGGTGGAATGAAGTGGACTCAGCACTTTGCAATCATCTGTGGGAGTGTCGCCCGTGTGGAGATGTCTCTTGATGTGAGTGTCTAGGTTACATCATGTTGGTGAGGTTGGTCACTTGAAGTGAGCTGCCCCCTCTGCAGAAATGTTTATGCTGTACACTGAACTCAGAACATATGGTTTTGAAAAATGGATGACTCCACAGAAGACAGAAGAGTTTGAGGTCTGCTTTTAGGAGGAAAGTTGCAAATGATCTCAAACTTTATATCTAATTTCTCTCTCCCACTGACAGACATAACGTGGGAGAACTTGGACGTTCTGTAAGTGGAAAAAAACTAGATCTCAGAAACTTAAGAAACATCAGAATTCATTCTCAAAGTACATGAAATGAACTATCATTCCATTCATCCTGCAATGTGAGACACAGTGAAACATTTTTCTTCTTGGTAAAATTAAAATTATTTTTTAATGTTTTCATCATTCCGGAATATAAGGACCATAAGGAGTATCGGTCCTACCATCACTATGTGTCTAGGTTCTTTTTACCACCCGCATGAAATCCTGTGTTCATTTGGACACTTCCACATTTATAATTGCTTTTTGCACACTTTTTTACTACCCACTTCTGTAATATTGCAGCTTTTATTGATTGGGATTTTTTTCTTGATAACCGTGTTATCAATAATAGTTTCTCTTGATCTTACTAACAACCTTGTTGATATATCTTTTTCTCCCTCCCTCCACCGCACCCAACTTTCTCTTTCTCTCTCTCTCTCTCTTCCTCTCTCTCTCTCTCTCTCTGTTTGCTCCATATCTTTTTCCTCATTTCTCATCCATCAGAGGTTTGGATAGGTTATAAGAATCACTGGCAATTCCTCACAATCCCACATCTACACACTTTCAACATGACTTTGAAGGTTCTCCCATAACTTGGTGGAGTCAATTTCTCCACCACTTAGGATTGGTCTTGGAGCTAACCATGTATGATTCATGAAGCAACAGAAATCTGATACGAGCAGAGACATTAAAACTTCCTGTGGGTTATTGCTTAAAGGGGGATGGAATAGATGTACTTTTCCCTATTCTTGCCATCAAATACTAGTATAAACCTTGAATATTATGTATCAAAATATAATAAGAGGACTCTGTAAGATGAAGAAAAGAAGGCAGATTGGGCAGAGACCTCAGAACCCAAGGCATGGCATGGTAGTGAGTACCCTGAGTTTTCTTTTATCACCTCATATATCCCAGACTTGGAGGTGTAAGAGCTGGAAATTCAAAAATGCCAACAGGTATGGACAAAAGAAGCCCTGACAGAAAATTTCTCTATATATAAAAGGAAAAGGGAAGCCTAGCAGGACAGAAAACTTTTAGGCAATAACATTTTTTCCCAACCAAACATCATGGAAATAACCATGATACCTGGCCCACTCATGTCAACAAAGAACAAGTGGAGGGCCTGTACCTCCACTCCTAATGTGCTGTACCAAGTTGTCCCAAGGCCCTTGTTGGGGTAGTGTCACAGAAGTGAGAGTAGGGAGCTAGGACATTCATCTCTAGAGGATTAGTTTAATCTCTGCCAACAGCCTCTACTCCCAGAAGAAACAGTGAAGATCGCATAGGGAGCCTGGACTTCCACCTTCCCACCTTTACTTGGTGGTAGTGAGGCATCCTTTCCTCTCTCTGGTTGAGTGATGTCAGAGGAGGCAAAAGTTCTACCATCACCTAGTGTTAACCTTTTTAGCTACACTGCTTGTGGTATCAATGGAGGTCACATGAGAAGCAGGAAAACATATTTGGATCTCTTACATGGAGATCTAGGGAGGAGGTTTAGTGGGGAAACAGAATTCCCACCTTCACCAGCAGTAATGAGGATTCTCCCCATTTGTGTGTAAATAGAAGGAGTTGAGAACCTAAATCTTACTCTACCTGGCAGTAACAAGGAAGTGCCCTACTTTTCCTGTAAAAGAGGTGAAAGAGGAAGCCCCATATAAAACAGAAGGCTTCAGGGTTGTCTGGGTGGCTCAGTCGGTTGGGTGTCTGACTTTAGCTCAGGTCATGATCTCATGGTTTATGGGTTTGAGTCCCACATCGGGCTCTGTTCTGACAGCTCAGAGCCTGGAGCCTGTTTTGGATTCTGTTTCTCCTTCTCTCTCTGCCCCTCCCCCACTGGCGCTCTGTCTTTTTCTCCTTCAAAAATAAATAAACATTTAAAAAATTTTTTTAAGTTTCTTTTTATTTAAGTTTATTTATTTATTTGGGGAGGGGGGAGAGGATGAGAGAAAGAGAGAAAGAAAGAGAATCCCAAGCAGTCTCTGCACCTCAGTGCAGAGCTCAACATTTGCTCGACCTCACAGACCCTGAGATCATGACCTGAGCAGAAATCAAGAGTCAGACGCTTAACCAACCGAGCCACCCATGCGCCCCTAAAGAGATGTCTTTAAAGGGAAAGGAATAAAAAAAAAAAAAAAATTAAGGGGCGCCTGGGTGGCTTAGTCGAAAAAAAAAAAAAAAAAAATTAAGGGGCGCCTGGGTGGCTTAGTCGGTTAAGCGTCCGACTTTCACTTAGGTCATGATCTCGCGGTTCATGGGTTCGAGCCCCGCGTCGGGCTCTGTGCTGACTGCCAGCTCAGAGCCTGGAGCCTATTTCAGAGTCTGTGTCTCCCTCTCTCTTTGACCCTCCCCTGCTCACACTGTCTCTCTCTCTCTCCTAGAAATAATAAAAAAAAATAAAAAATTTAAAAAAACCTTAAAAGAAAGACTGTGGTAAGCAAAAATACAAATAAATGCAATAGACATTTCTTCTTTCCTTCACTTCTTTAAATTATGATGATTGAAATAAAACTATAACAATGCCTGATGTGATTCTAAATGGATGTAGATAACTATATGAGAAAAAGATATTATAAATGAAGGAAGTTATAGAGATATAAAGGGAAGTAACATTTCTACATTTTACTAAAACTGGTCAAGTGATAACATCAGTATAAATTATATAAATATAATATCTAGAGCAAACACAAAAAATCTTTAAAAAGACATACTCTAAAACACTGTAGATGAATCACATTAGAATTATAAAAATGTCTGTGCTGCCCAGAGGAAACCAGGAAAAGAAGAAAGTAGAAAAAAATGTAGGCAAACTTAAGCACTAGATATCAATAATTAAGTTAAATGCAAACGGTCTCAAAAGCCAATTAAAAGACAAAGATTGACAGGCTGGAATAAAAATATAACTCAACTGTATACTGTCAAGAAAAACTCACTTTGACCAAAATAATACATGTCAATTAAAATTATAACACTGGGAAAAATATTTCATGTGAACTTTAATCAAAAGAAAGCAAGAATATTCTATTAATATTGAAAACGGTAGAATTCAGAGAAAAGAAAATCACCAGACAAAAGTCATATAATGATAAAAGGATAAATCCTCAAGAAGACACAGAAAGCCTAGGTATGTATACACTAAACAAAGCTTCAAAATACATGAGGCAAAAACTAATAAGAAAGGAGAAACAGATAAATCTGTGTTATAGTTGGAGCCTTCCATCCCTCTCTCAACAATTTATAGAACTAGACAGAAAATCAGCAAGCATATAGAAGAATTCAACAGCATAATCAAACAACAAAATCTAAATGCATGTATACTCTACCCAGTAACAGCAGAATTCCCCTTTCTTTGAAGTTCACATAAAACATAGAACAACATGTATACAAGATATAGACCCATCAAACAATCCTAACAAAATTTAGAACACTTAAATCATACAGACTATGCCATCTAATCACAAGGGAGTAATCAAGCTAGAAATCGGTAACAGAAAGATAATGAGTAAATCTTCACTTAGAAACTAAACAACAAGAACAGAAGTCTTGGGAGAAATTTTACAAATGCATGAAATTAAATGAAATGAAAATGCACCATATCAAAACTCGTGAGACACAGATAAGCCAGTTCTAAGAACCAAATTTACAGCAATAAAAGAGGGGAAGTCACAAATTAAAAAATAATAATAAGTTCCTGCTCTAAGACCATAGAAAAGGAAGCAAAATAAACACAAAGCAAGCAGAAGGAAGGAAATTATGAAGGTAAAACCTGACTGTGTAACTTATAAACTCCCCCCAAAAAGAAATCTACAGACCTCAATGTGTTTTTTTTTCAGGTGTTAAGTATTTTTAAACATGCATGCACATTATTTTTTATAGCACTTTTAGGTTTACATAAAAATTGATCAGAAATTGCAAAATTCCCATAAGCCCCTTTTTACCCCTGCTCCTCCCTATAGCAACTTCTACACACAAAGTTTCCCCTACTATTGACATTTTGCATTAGTTTCATACATTTGTTATGGTTGATGACCAAATATTGACATATTATTAGCTAAAGTTCTCAGTAGCGCTTGACAATTGTATAATGACAAGTATCCACCATGATAGTATTCAGAACAACTCATTGTCTTTAAAATCCCCTGTGCTATCTACCTATTCATCCTTTTCACCCCTACCTCCACTTTCTGAAGCCCTGGCAACCACTTGCCTTTTTACCTTCTCAATAGTTTTGCTTTTTCCCAAGTATCATATAGTTGGAATCATATAGTGGGTAACCATTTCAAAATGGCTTCTTTCACTTAGCAAAATGCACTTAAAGATTCTCCATGTCTTCCCGTGACTTGATAGCTTGTTTGTTTTCAGCACTGAACAATATTCCATTGTTCAAGATTTGTCAATTATGAATAATGCTGCTGAAAACACTCACGTGCAAGGCTTTGCAGAGACATATCACTTTAAACTCATTTGTGTAAAAGTAGGAGTGTGATCGTTGAATCCTATGGGAAGAGCGTGTCTGTTTTTGTAAGGAACTACCCAACTACCTTCTAAGGAAGCTATACCATTGTGCATTCCCATCATCAAGCAGTGAGAGTTCTTATGGCTCCATTTGATGTTGTCAGTGTGTGTGATTTTAGCCATTGTAATAGGTGTGCTTGGTTATCTCATTGTTTTCACTTGCAATTTCCTAATGACGTATGATATTGAACACTTTTTCTTAGGCTTATTTGTAATCTGTACATCGTCTTTGGTAAGATGCCTGTTCATATATTTTGCCCATTTTTAGACTGAGTTGTTTGATTTCAACCCAGATGCTCTTACTGAAGAATTCTACCAAACACTTACCTAAAAATCAATCCCAGTCCTCCCCAAACTTTTAAAGGAAATAAACAAGAATAAAGTGATTCCCATTTCATTTTATGAAAGTAGTGTTACTCTAAGACCAAAATAAAACAAAAACATATAAAAAGAAATTATAAATCAACTTCCCTTGTGAATATAGACACACAAATCTTTCATCAAATATTAGTAAATAGAATTCAGAAATATATTTTAAAAAGTGTACACCATTACTACATGAGGTAAATTACGACATGATAAAAGGCTGTGTCATTATTCAAAAATCATTGAATGAAATAACCATATTAACAGACAGAGAAAGAAAGAGAAAGAAGAAAGACCACATGGTACTATAAGTTGATAAAGACAAAAAGCATCTGACAAAAAGTCAACACTAATTCACAATAAAAACGCTCAGAACATTAGGAACAAAGAAGACTGTCCTCCCCTTGATGAAAAAATGTCCAAACAATATAACATTATATTTAATGGTGAAAGACTGAATGTTTACACCCACTGCACTCCCCGCCCAAAGACTGAGAACGAGACAAGGATGTCTGCTCCCACCACATTTATACACCATAGTTGTAGATGTTTTAACCAGTACAATAAGGCAAGAAAAGAAAATGAAAGATAAATGAGAAAGGAAGAAATAAAATGGTCCATATTTGCAGATAACATGCTTATCTACATAGGAAACTGCAAAGGATCTATTTTTAAAAAAGCCTCCTAGAACTAGTTCAATGAAGTCAGCAAAAAAACAGAAGATAAATGTTCATAAATCAATTGCATTTCTATATACTAGGAACGAACACTTGGACTGAACTTAAAACCACAGTACCACTTATAATTTCTCATAAAATCAATTACTTCAGTATAAATCTAATGAAACATGCATAGGAGTTATATGCTTCAAGTTATAAAGAGCTAATAAAAGTAAACAAAGATGATGCAAATAAATGAAGTCATACAGTGTTTACAGATTGGAAGGCTCAACAAAGTAAAAAGGTTAATTTTCCCCAAATTCTTAAACAGTTTTAACACAGTTACAGTCAAAATCCCAGTAAGAATTTTGGTAAATTTATACATATTATAACAAAATACAAACCTTAAGAGAACTCTGAAAAAAAAATAATAAAATTAGAGGACTTATTTTATCTGACTTCAAGACTTATTATACAGCTACAGTAATCAATACTATGTGGTATTAACAAAGGGATAGACATATGTATCAGTGAAATAAAACTGAAATTTTGGAAATAGCCCAGTAGAAGTATGACCAATAGATTAAAAAAAAAAAAAAAGGTGCAGGGGTGCCCGAGTGATTCAGTCAGTTAAGCGTCTGACTTCCACTCAGGTCATGATCTCATGGTTTGTGGGTTCAAGCCCCATGTCGGGCTCTGTGCTGACTCTTCAGAGCCTGGAGCTGGTTTTGGATTCTGTGTCTCCTTCTCTCTCTGCCCCTCCCCGTTCATGCTCTGTATCTCTCTCTCTCAAAAATAAATAAACATTAAAAAAAAAAACCCTGTTTTAAAAAGTGCAAAATCATTCAATGTAGGAAGAATAATCTCTTCAACAAACAGTGCTAATGTGACTGGATATCCATAGACAAAAATAAATAAATAAACAGTTGATCTATCAAAACTAAACCATGAACTTTGACCCACATCTCACAACCGATACAAAAACTAACTCAGGGGGCGCCTGAGTGGCTGAGTTGGTTAGGTGCCTGACTTTGGCTCAGGTCATGACCTATGGTTCATGAGTTTGAGCCCCGCAGAGCCTGGAGCCTGCTTCGTATTCTGTGTCTTCCTTTTTCTCTCTGCCCTCCTCCACTCACGCTCTGTCTTTGTCTCTGTCTCTGTCTCTCTCTCTCCCTCAAATATAAACTTAAAAAAATTTTTTTAATTATAAAGAACTAATTCAAATTAATCTTAAAATGATAACACTTTTAGGAGACAATCTAGAAAGAAACACACAGAAAAGAGTCTTCAGGGCTACCAGTGGTGAAGAGTTCTTGGCAATGACACCAAAAGCATGACACATTTTTTAAATTGAAAAACTAGGCTTCGTCAAAATTAAAAAGTTTTGCTTTAGGGAAGACACCATGAAGAGGATGCAAAGAGAAGCTGCAGACTCAGAGAATACACTTACAAACCGGGCAACTGACGATGACTAGTATGAAGACTATATAAAGAACTCTTAAAACTCAACAAGTTAAAAAAAAATCGAATTAGAATATTGACATAAGACACGAAGAAACATTTCACCAAAGAAGATATGTAAATGAAAAACAAGCACATGAAAAGATGTTTCAACATCATTAGCCATTAGGGAAATGCAAATTAATCCCGAAATAACAGATCACGACAGATCTCTCAGACAACACTACATGCAGATGAGGCTGTGTAGAAACTGGAGCACACTCACTGCGGGGTGGAAGGTAAAATAATACACCAACTCTGGAAAACAGTTTGAAATGTTCTTTAAAAACCAAATGCGCAGGGGCGCATGGGTGGTTCAGTCAGTTGAGCTTCGGACTCTTGATTTCGGCTCAGGTCATGGTCTCATGGTTCATGGGATCAAGCCCAGTGTGGGGCTCTGTGCTGACATGACAGAATGGTGCCTGCTGGGGATTCTCTCTCTCTCTCTCTCACTGTCTCTCCCTCTCTCAAAAATAAATAAACATTTTAAAATAAATAAATAAAATAATAACCAAGTTCAAATACCATAGGGCTCAGCAACTACACTCCCCATCATACATGCCAGAGAAATGAAAACTATGTCCACATAACACCTGTGCACAAATGTTTATAGTAGCCTCATTCAAAATATACCAAACCTGGAAGCAACACAGCGGTCTTTCCATGGGTAAATGGTGAAACCAACGGCAGTATCATGAATGCCACTCAGAAGCTAAAAGGAAATATCTCTTGATACAAGCAACAACCAGCATAAATCTCGATCAAAGGTTATAGACTCTGTGATTCCATTGATATGACCTTGAAATGACAACGTTATAGACAAAAGAGAACTGGAAAGCAGAGTAGTGTTTCTCATGAGCTAAGAAAGAGGTGCGGGGCAGGAGAGAAGTGGACGTGGCTCTAAAATAGAGGTAAGAGGAATCCTGTAGGTGATTAGATTGTGTCTTCTTTGCATCCATGTCGATATCCTGATTATAATACTGTACTCCAGTTTGATATGATGTTATCATTGGGGGAAACCTATCCATTGAGATATCCCCTTTTTGGCTATTCCTGGTACCTTTTCTCTCTCAGAAGAAGTAGCCTGGACTAACCTGCTGAATATGAGTGACACAAGGGACAGTCATATCTGTCAACCTGGACAAGAGCCAGCCAGTTGCCAGACATGAGAGTGATTAGTTCGTCACCAGCCCAGGTGAGCTAGGGGATGACAAACACTTGAGGGATCCCAGTAAATATCCACCAACCCAACCTAGTCCTCAAGAATCAACCAAGCGATCCACAGATTTTTGAGCTAAATAAATACCAGTTGTTTTAAGCATTTAAGTTTTCTGATTGTTTCTTACACAGCAGAAAGTGTCTATTACAGAGGCTAACTAAGCAGGTTCCCTGGGTTCTGGTTTTTGAGAACAAGCTTCCCTTGGAGCTGCATGGCCAGGACAACAGGGAATGACCTGTGTGTCCAGAAAGCAGTGGGACTTTTTGCTCTTTGGAGACACCAGGTCTGATACCATCATCATTTTCCTCGGATTCTGCTCATGTATGTCTTCTGACCTGCATCACTCTTAGCTGCATGCCGGAGGTACAATCTTTGATAGCTACTTGAAGTTCATTTTTAAGACATTCATTTCTGGATGCCCGGGTGGCTCAGTCCATTGAGTGTCCGGCTTGGCTCAGGTCATGATCTCACGGTTTGTGGTTTCAAGCTCCATGTCAGGCTCTGTGCTGACCACTAGCTCAGAGCCTGGAACCTGCTTCAGATTCTTTGTCTCCCTCTCTCTCTGCCCTTCCCCTGTTCATGCTCTGTCTCTCTCTCTCTCTCTCCCAGAAATAAATAAATGTATATTAGAAAAAGACATTTGTTTCTACTGAATCCATCCTGAGTCTGAAATAAATAAATAAACACTTCACTCCTTTTCATTTGGCTCAAAGTCTCCTTGTGAACTTGTCTCAGCATTGCTTCACTTTCTGGAATGTAAGGAAAAATTCATACTGGGACATTTCTTCTCTTCGCCCTCTCCTTTTAGGCAGGATCATGTTGTAAAACTGTGGCCTTGAATCAGAGAGAGAGGCTTCTATTTAGAAGCCCCACCATTAAACAACATGTTGCTTTGGACAAGTCACTCAACTTCTCTGAACTTCATTTGGGCATTAGTAACTTTAAGGGTAATTACATCGTACAATGTACATGAAAGAATCTGAAGCTGTGCGTGATATAAAAAACATGGTTTCCCTTCCTCAGAACTTCATTTCTGAGTCATGCACCTGTTTAATCATCAGAGCTCAAATGACTGCTCATAAAACCTCTTCATGTAATCAGTGTCTTAGGAATCTGTTCATCCCCTTCTCCCAGTGAGGACTTTTACAGTGGTGTTTCATGTTGATATGAGGATCTATCTATGAAAAGGAAAATGACTAGAAGAGGGGAGCACAGCAAATCGGGGGCCCTTTTGCCCAGCTTACTGTTATTAACTCTCAGAGAGTGGCTTCAAGAGCTTGGACAAATGCCCTTTAATTTAATTAAACCCGGAAACAATTGCCTTGCTTATTCTAGTGTGTTCTCTGCTTAAGAAGGAATAATGTGAAATTGCATTGCGGTCTCCTGCCAGCAATTGTCATGTCCCCATCAGGCCCAGTGACCTGAGCCCCTGCTGCTGAAATGAGGTGACAAAGGGACACAAATCAGTGACTCTTCCTGAAGGTGTGCAGGAAAGGCAAAGCTCGCATTCATCTTCTGGGTGACAGGAAATGCAAATTCAAAATTAAAGCTGGCACATTCTTCACCACCGCACAAGTCAAGGCCGCAATCAGCAGCAAAACACAGAACTTCTATTTGTATAAAAGGGCAATGGAGATGGCCTACTTTCCATTTAAGTTGCATGTACTGTCTTCATTTGGGTTCTTCTAGAAACAATTAGTGAGACCACAACTGTGAAAAAGTTTACTTAGGAAATGAAGGTAATACCAGTAGGGAGATGAGGAAATGAGGAAAATCTGTAAAGGGTGTTTTGTTAAATCAGTTCCCACAGTGACTCATGTGGGGAACTTAACTATAGTGGCCAAGGAGTGAGGGAGCCTTGGTATTTATACCCCACAACCAGCAGTCATTGCCTAAAGGCTGCCCTTGGAAGTTTCCAGGCCTCTTTCACCTACCAGGAACATGGACAAAGCAGGTTTTGGAAATCCTAGGAAAGCCCTCCCCAACAAAAAACCACAGGGATCGCTATTTGAATTTGCACTAGTGTGTCTGGATCAGAGGGGATGTGAGCAGAACACAGTCATGTACCCATGAAACACTTTACAGGTGAGATTCCCTGGGCTACCTTGGTTCTTAAAGGTTTTAGGCCTAGCACTGCAAATTGACATGAAGTACCTATTACATTTATTTTATGAACTTACACTGAAATACGGCACAATCAAATAAACTATCAAAGTCAATAAAACGAAAGATGGAAACTCTACCCAAGCCACTGTAGCCTGGCCAATTTTAAGTTAGTTACAGTCCAGTCATTAAGTTCCACTGGTGAAGGTGTGAGATTGAGGGGCAGAGACTCAGGTCCTGCCTTGTTGATACCCCTACAGCTAGCTGTATGACTTTAGAGAACTTATTGAAATGCCCAGTGTCGGTTTCTACACTCATAGGATGTATGGGAATGTTTCAAGTTCAAAACTTTGTCTTTGGCTATTAAATTGTCATATGTCCCTTAGAAAATGAGGTAAAGTCACTCAAAATTGTACCATTTAGAAACATGAATGCCCCCCCTTGTGCCCAGAGAATGAAATCCAAGCCCATTGAGAGCCGCCCACACCATGTGATATGGCCCCAACCTTGCTTTTGAACTTCACTTGCTCTTGTAAAAAGTAAGATTCACAGTTAATCAATCTAGTTGCCTTTTCTTCAGAGTAGCAGGATGAAGCCATTTAGAAGATGCTCTCTGAAACCATATGGCCCAATACATATCATTTGTGTAATCCCAAGCACTTATCTATAACGAGGAACAATAATAGTACCTACTGCTCTTCTTCTTAAGAAGATTATATATTTATACGCATTGAAGTCATATGTAAATTTCCAAGCAATTAGGCACATGGTACGTATTTTCCAGCCTTTGCTAATTTGGGGTATCTCTCATTTAAAATGCCTTTCTCTATCAGTCACAGCTCCATCCTAAATCAGAGCCTCTCTACAGCTCCCATTCCAACCTTAAGAATAACTCCGTCCTACTTATTACAACCAACCCCTCAGAAATACAAGCAATTATCAGGGAATACTATGAAAAATTATATGCCAACAAATTGGACAACTTAGAAGAAATGGACAAATTCCTAAACACACACTCACTACCAAAATTCACACGGGAAGAAATAGAAAACCTGAACAGACCCATAACGAGTGAAGAAATCGAATCAGTGATCAAAAATCTCCCAACAAATAAGAGCCCTGGACCTGATGGCTTCCCTGGGGAATTCTACCAGACATTTAAAACAGAATTAATCCCAATTCTTCTCAAGCTATTCCAAAAAATAGAAATCGAAGGAAAACTCCTGGACTCATTTTATGAAGCCAACATCACTCTGATTCCCAAGCCAGACAGAGATCCAGCAAAAAAAGAGAACTACAGGCCAATATCCTTGATGAATACGGATGCAAAAATTCTCAACAGGATCCTTGCAAATCGAATCCAGGAGCATATAAAAAGAATCATCCACCAAGATCAAGTGGGATTCATTCCTGGGTTACAGGGCTGGTTCAACATTTGCAAATCAATCAATGTGATACATCACGTCAATAAAAGAAAAGATAAAAACCACATGATCCTGTCAATAGATGCAGAAAAAGCATTTGACAAAATACAGCATCCTTCTTAATAAAGACTCTCGAGAAAGTTGGGATAGAAGGAACCTACTTAAACATCATCAAAGCCATCTATGAGAAGCCTTCAGCTAACATCATCCTCAATGGGGAAAAACTGAGAGCTTTCCCCCTGAGATCAGGAACACGACAGGGATGTCCACTCTCACCACTGTTGTTTAACAGAGTGCTGGAAGTCCTAGCATCGGCCATCAGACAACAAAAGGAAATCCAAGGCACCAGAATTGGCAAAGAGGAAGTCAAACTTTCACTCTTTGCAGATGACATGATACTCTACATCGAAAACCCGACAGACTCCACCAGAAGCCTACTAGAACTGATCCAAGAATTCAGCCAAGTTGCAGGGTACAAAATCAACGTACAGAAATCGGTTGCATTTTCATACACCAACAATGAAGCAACAGAAAGAGAAATCAAGAAACTGATCCCATTCACAATTGCACAAAAAAACCATAAAATACTTCGGAATAAACCTAACCAAGGATACTAGAGATCTGTATGATGAAAACTATAGAAAACTTATGAAGGAAATTGAAGAAGACACAAAGAAATGGAAAAACATTCCATGCTCATGGATAGGAAGAATAAATAGAGTTAAGATGTCATTACTACCTAAAGCACTCTACACATTCAATGCAATTCCAATCAAAATTGCACCAGCATACTTCTCAAATCTAGAACAAACTATCCAAAAATATGTATGGAACCACAAAAGACCCCGAATAGCCAAAGTAATACTGAAAAATAAAACCAAAACGGGAGGTATCACCATCCCAGACTTTAGCCTCTACTACAAAGCTGTCATCATCAAGACAGTATGGTATTGGCACAAAAACAGACACATAGACCAATGGAACAGAATGGAGAACTCAGAAGTGGACCCAAAAGTATACAGCCAACTCATCTTTGACAAAGCAGGAAAGAATATCCAATGGAAAAAAGACAGCCTTTTTAACAGATGGTGTTGGGAGAATTGGACAGCAACATGCAGAAGAATGAAACTAGATCATTTTCTCACACCATGCACAAAAATAAACTCAACATGGATAAAGGACCTGAATGTGAGACAGGAAACTATCAACACCCTAGAGGAGAAAGCAGGAAACAACCTCCTTGACCTCCACCGCAGCAACTTCTTACTTGACACATCCCCAAAAGCAAGGGAATCAAGAGCAAAAATAAGCTGTTGGGACCTCATCAAGATTAAAAGCTTCTGCACAGCCAAGGAAACAACCCAGAAAACTAATAGGCAACCAACAGAATGGGAAAAGATAGTTGCAAATGACAAATCGGATAAAGGGTTAATATCCAGAATCTATAAGGAACTCACCAAACTACACGCCCGAAAAACAAACAATCCAGTGAAGAAATGGGCAGAAGATATGAACAGACACTTCTCCAAAGAGGGCATCCAGATGGTCAAAAGACACGATGCGATGCTCAGCGTCCCTCCTCATCAGGGAAGTACAAATCAAAACCACACTGAGATACCACCTCACGCCACTCAGAGTGGCTAAAATGAGCAAATCAGAGAACTCTAGATGCTGGCGAGGATGTGGAGAAACGGGCACCCTCCTACACTGTTGGTGGGAATGTAAACTGGTAGCCCCTCTGGAAAACAGTGTGGAGGTTCCTCAGGAAACTAACAATAGAACTCCCTTATGACCCAGCAATAGCACTGCTAGGAATTTACCCAAGGGATACAGGAGTGCTGATGCATAGGGGCACATGTACCCCAATGTTCATAGCAGCACTCTCCACAATAGCTGAAACATGGAAAGAGCCTAAGTGTCCATCAACAGATGAGTGGATCAAGAAGATGTGGTTTATCTATAGGATGGACTACTACAGGGCAATGAGAAACAGTGAAATGTAGCAACATGGATGGACTTTGAGCGTGTTATGCTGAGCGAAATTACTCAGGCAGAGAAGGACAAATATCATATGTTTGCACGTATAGGAGGATTAGGAGGAACTTAACGGAGGACCAAGGGGGAGAAGAAGGGGGGAAATGGTGGGGGAAAGGGAGAGAGGCAAACCATGAGAGACTCTTGAATGCTGACAAAAACTGAGGACTGATGGATGTGGGGGGGAGGGGGGGATGGGCATGAAGGAGGGCACTTGTGGGGATGAGCACTGGGTGTTATGTGGAAACTAATTTGACAATAAACTATTTGAAGAAAAAAAAAAAAAAGAATAACTCCGTCCTATGAACTCCTGTGAAATATACAATCAGTTCCTAGTTTGGAGCATACATGAGGCACACACACAGCTCTCGGTCATTCTCTCCCTGGGTGAAACATTTTCTTTATTTCCGTGACTTCACCTTCTCTCCTGCCTTGGCCCCTGGCTTCCTAACCTCTTCTTCCCTGTCTCCTTTGCTACTTCATTCCTGTGTTCCCAGGTTCTAAATCTAGCCGTATCCCTGCACCCACCAACGACCTGTTCTCCACTCCACTAACCCACCCAGTGGGCAAGTTCATCTCTTTGCGACAAACGAAACCAAGCGCTTGTATGTCTATGCTCCCCCAAATTTACATCTAAGCCACCGATCTTTCTCCTGAACCCAGATCAGCATAGGACATCTGAAACTCATCCTGTCAGCAGCCAAATTCATAAGTTCGCTCCCACACCTGCTTCGGTCACAGGTTTCTCTGGCTCAGTAAGCAGCAAGTATTTATGTCCATGTGTTCATGCCTCCAAACCTTTGAGTCATGCTCAATCCTTCCATTTAGCTCACACACTAGAGCAAAGCCATCGATGAATCCTATTTCTCTATCTTTAATATACATCCAAAATTCTAGCATCTTCTCTTGTTATCCCCCTGTTCCTAGGCACCAGCAACTCTTGCCTGGGTTACTCCAGCAGTTTCTTATCTGGTCTCTCTGCTTATCTAACACCCTACCATTTACTCCCCACAAAGGACCCAGAGTGTGTTTTCTTAGATTCAAGTCTGTCACTCTTAGGGCTGTACCTGCCCGACTCTCCATTCTTTCCAAATCATTCAGAATAATGGCAGAGCTCCAACGGGCACTGCAAGCTGCTTCCTTTATAGCCTTCCCTCCATTAGTTCCTCCCCTCCCTCTCTCTCCTTCACCTCACCAGCTTGCTGGTCCCTGACTCCTGTAATGAAGCACAGTCTCCCTCCATTACCCTTTCAACTTGTTTCCTCTGCCTAAAATACCTTTTCTCTCAGAGCCACATGACTTCTTCCCTGTTGATCTTTTGATTTCTTACATGTCTTTCAACCAAGCCTTCCTTGACCACACGACACAGACTAATACTCCCAACCCCAGCCTGAGTACTCTGCCTTCTCTCACTTCTTTCTTCTTCAGATCACTTACTTGCTTCTATCATTTTACTACGTGCCTTACTTTTTTACTTCTTTACCATCACTTCCTTCATTAGAAAGTGGACAGCGAATGTCTGTTTTAGGTTCAGTACGGATCCCTCCTGCATCCCAACACACCTTCTAGAATTTGGGTCCTTCATCAATATTTGCTGAGTGGATGAATACATGTAAAAGACTCACTAGGTCCATATCATAAAAATTTCTAGTTAAGTTGCAAGAGCTCCAAGAAATGGAAGAGTTATCTCTTTCCCCACATTTCCACACTCCAGCCCGGAGTGGAAGCTTAATAAATGTTGGCATTGGAGGTTAGAATCAGCAACTGATAAAGCCGCCCTGAGCTAAACTAAATAATTTTTCCAAATGGTTTGGTTCAGGAGTAGGGACGTGCAGTGAGGCAAATGGATCATGTTCCCTATCGTGCATTTGCTGTGACCCTATGTGACACCAAAGAGAGGTGTTTATTTTTTTAATTAACATAAGCAAGAGATACCACTTAAATGACAATAGTGAGTGTCAGAGTGTCAGGCAGCCTTGCAATTGGCTGCATTTTTTGGATCAGTTTTAAATGTTATTCTTATTCTTGCTTTAATCCACTGCCACTTCTTTCTGGGTTTCCCAGAAGCTCTCTAGGGGAAACTGTAAGGGCATGAAGGAGACGGTCCATTTCGTGTTCTGGGGAGACAACCCTGACCGGTCAGTCAACCTGGACAATCCTCCAAGTAGAATCAGCCACGACAAGGATTTGCTTTGAACCCACCACCGTGAGTCTTCCAGAAGCAATATGTGGCCCTAGATGACACCGTAGGGCCCATGTCCCTGGGGGCAGGCCCCAGCTTCCAAAGGAGGACCTGGGATGTTTATTCCACTATTCAGCTGTTTCAGCTGCCTGAAAGGTGATATGAAAAATCACCTTTTCCCAAACCAGGGAGGTGGCTTTTCAGATGCAACATTATTGTTCTCTCTTGGGAGAGAAGGAGCTGGAGTTTCAACCTATCCAAGCATCAGTAGACTTTGTTTCTAGATCATAAAGGAAAAATGTAATAGGAATCTGTGCTTTGGCATTAGGCTGCAATAAAACAACTCTAATTAGGGTTGTAAAAAGTCTTTTATGATGTTCTGGGAGAAAAGTATTGGTTGAATAGTACGTTCCCAAAGGGTCAACCCCAGTGTTTTCTTTTAGCCTCTGAAATTGAAATTACTTGCTTTAATGTTGATGGAAAAACAAAACCAAAAGAAATAAAAAAGTATGTAGTGAAAATACCTCTGTGTTGGCAGTGAAAAAACCTGACTATAGTCCTGGCCCCACCACTGCATAAGCTGTGTGTCCCTGAAGGAGGGCGAAGGCCAGACTTGGTCTTACGTGGACCTCATTTAATCCTGATTCCACAAACTTGAGCAATAGAATTGGGCCTCTGTCCCCAAGGCCTGCCTGAGATTCCCTTTTGCGGGGCCTTAAATATCTTGCAATATTTCCTAATCTGCCTGTGACCTTGTCACCTATAGTCATGGGAGGGCCACCTCTCCTCAAAGGGATTGTGAGGCATCTGCAAAAACTCTATACTATTCATCCTTGTAGCACTATGACTAGCTTAAAAGAGAATGCAGTAGATAATAGATGCTCATTAAACAGTTGCACATTTTTAATGTGTAGCTGGTGGAATGCTAAGTCCATTGCCATACATGATCTCCTTTGTTGTTCACTGCAGCCCTGAAATGTGGGTGTTCTTGTCCCCTTTCAGCAGATGGGGAGGCTCCCGTTATCTGCTTAAACCCTGACAACTAATAAGTGGTCACACCCAAGTCTTCTGCTGCCAGATCTCATCTTCCCGTGGTTACAGAGGCCCGTGGGCTGATGGAGACTCAGGCTTTGAGAAGGGCTGAGCCTTCCAGGGAATGAGCTCCGTGTTCAGGTCCCCACACGGCAGCTGCCCCTGCTACCTCCTGTGGCAGTTAGAAGCCCTAGAAGCTGAGGGTTCTAATCTCTCCACTGTTGGCTGTGCCTGAACAACTTCACTGCATGGGTCTCTGGCCAAGAGCCAGGGTCTGAAAGACACAGAGCTGTGTCCTTAGGACGCGATGTCTCCTTCCTGCCTGGACACAGAAGCAATATCTCAGTGTTCATACACACCGTGTTGAAACTATGACAAACTTTTTGTCCTTGTTTCCAAAGTGCGTGAATGGTTTTCCATTGGGGATCCCTTTCGGAGCCTCCTCAGACTCTTTTTTTTCTCCCGGGTTTTGGATCAGTTGCAGGGAGCCTGGCTCTGAACCACCATCTCGCTAAGGCTGAGTGTGGCCATCTCATCACGTGTAGCCCACACTCTCCTTGTCGGTGGGTTTTCCCAGATTTGTTGGCATCTACACTCGCTCACAGGTACTATCCCCCATTGGAGGAGGTGTTCCCGGGGTGAGCCCATCACATCTGGTGCATCGGCCAGACTTCTGATACGTCCCCCATCGCCACCTTGGGACAAAGGCTTCTTAGACTGAAGATCCAGGCCTAGAAGGGAGAAGGGATCAGCTACAAGTTCAGGACCTCCAACCTATGGGTCAAGGAAGCTCCTTAGAGCCAGGTTTATGGCATCCCTTCTTCTAGAAGCTTCCTCCACTACTCAATACAGCAGATCAAGGTACCCAGGTCTTGGTTCAGCTCACCAGCCAGGGCTCCCTCCTCTTGAATGTGCACACCCCACGCCCTGGCCATGTGCTTTCGCTCCTACGTGCCTTCCAGTATGGGTGCACTGGCTCAAGGCACAATGGTACTCAAGGAAGTGTGCTCCCTGTGTCTGGAGTGGGGCTCCAAAGCCCCCCATCTGTGGGACCAGCTCTGCCTTGGCAAATGTTTTCATCCAGCTCAGTACAACACATCACCCTATGGCTCAGGCCTCCTTGGGCCTAAAAACTTCCCCACGGGGTGTTACCAAGACAACCTGGCACCTTAGAAGTTCTATAACCAGCTCTGTGATGAGATAACAGCCTCGTTTGTTTGTAGGGCTTGTCTATATGCCTCAGCCCAGAATTTAGCAAAGATGCTTAGAGCTCATGAGGATGGCATGGAGCTATCCTTCATCAGTCCTGATGGGTGGATGTTGGCTTCCCATAATCTCAGGGTCCTTTTATCACTACACCCACTGTGCGTGCGACAGAGTTTTGGAGACACCTCTTCCAGACGGACCTAGTGTCATAGCTGTTGAGCCCGGGGCATTCCCATCACCAGCAAACACTGGAATAGGTGGTGAGTGGAGAGTGTAGCTCTCTTAGGAGGTAAGAGGAAGGGCAAAGAAATCGCTACCCTCGGAGGCAAGGACCTCAAGTATATAACATTGCCTTGCCTCATCCCCTCTAGACAAAGCCAGCTAAGGCATTGATGGGGCACTCGATAAAAGTTAGAGCCGACTTCATCATACATGGTGATATATCAGGAACACAGAGTCACACAAACCACCACGGAAGCCCACGTGAAGGAAAAATAAGATCCACGTAGGACTTACAGAGGCAGGACACGCAGGGAACATTTTCCAAGAGAAGAACATCAGGACAGAATCCCAAAGCATGGGCAGTGTTCAAGAGGAGAAGAACATTCTAAGCTTGGAGAATGGCTGTTTCTGAGAGAATGCTCAGTCCTGAGCTCACATCAAAGTAATTGACTGCACTTTGTGTAGGAGAGGATGAGAGACACCATTCTCCTTGTTAGAGATGCAGTTCCCCCATTCGGACAGCATAGCAAGTGCACCCCTTATTCTTCTGGCTTCATTGGGTTCCCTAGAGGAGCCTGAATTGGAGATTCTCAACAAAGTTGATTAAAGGGGTGAATTTCTGTGAAATATGTGAAGAGATAAAGGCAACACAATGGGGCAGGTGAAGAGTTGAGCAAAAATATGGTCTCAGCAGAAGATGAGCTTCAGCCTGATCCCACGGGGGTCTCGGCAGCCGACACTGGGCCATCAGTGTCCCATTGAGATAAAGGGGCTGCCATTTTTTAATCTATGTCAGTAAGTCACTCATCAAATTCTGACTCAGAGGAGGAAGTGTCAAGTAAGGTGGCTTCTTTAAGGCCAAGGGCAATTCTCTAGAGAAAGGAGGGTCTGTGGAATGCTAAAAGGAAGTGCTCTCAGGAGCTGGGGAAAGGGTATACCTTCTGAGGAAGTGGATCTGGAAGGGGCACTGACAGTTTCCATGACAACTTTCTACCTCTAAGACACAGAAGAGGTACCCAGATGCCCCATTAAACCAGCCTGACTTATCTGCACCCCTGCACCTGCCTCCTGGAAGAAGAGTAAACACAGGAGCTCAGTTTGAAACACCGGCCAAAACTTGCTTGTTGGAAGCCTATTTTTTATCTCCCCCCACACCCCCAAACACACTTCCTGCCCATGCTTTGCCTTTTTAATCCCAAGCTCGGTTCTCATTTCTGAATCGAATCTAAGTCTATTCCTCCAGGCTATGACTGGACTGATTCCTTAACCTTCCAGCACCCCATGGGTAGAGACTAGTAGCCCTAACCTCCAGACTTCCAAACCTCATTCTCTGTCCCGGCTACTAATCAAGAGTGGCCTCTGTGGCCTCTCTCCGACGGAAGTGACAGATCCTGATGCCTCATCTGAAAGTTCACAAGAAGAATTCGGTACAACATTCTTTACCATGATGGCAGGAAATCAGGATGTTACAGTCTTTCATGTCATGGACACCAACCTGAAAGTATTGTTTTTACATTAAAAGGAAAAACAAAAGCTATTTTTAGCATGCAGAGAGAACCAGAGGATGTATGCTACAGTTGTCAACTGTCTTTAAAATGTATGTAACACACTGGAACTCATAAATATTCAAAAGGACTAAATAATTACCTAAAGCTCCCCAGCCTGCCTTTTAAAATTATCATTTCCACGGGGAGCAAGGGAGCATTTGTTCTTTGTCAACTGTCCAGGCAGAATTATCCTATTTGAAAACTTGGCCCTCCTGTTTGTTGCTGTTTTTGTCATTTTTTACTCCCTATCCAGTCCCCTTTTAGCTCTCCCCGCTGGTTTCAATGCCACAAATTTGGCATGTGTGCCAAAATACTTCCATCACAGCCTCTCCCAGATAGAAGGTCTGAACATCCGGGAACCTGCTAGAGCAAAGTCATAAACAGGGGTCAAAGGATAGAACTCAAATACATGATGCCCCTCCGAGCTGTCAGGGAGTCTCCTAGGCAAAGGAGTGTTGTAATGGCTTAGCTAGCTATCTGACATAGTCTTAGAACAGGTCTATAGGATAAGAAATTTGTCTGGATGGAAAAGATAGGAATATGGTGAAATCGAAATTCTAATTCTGTTTTGGCCACTTGCTGTGTAACTCTAAGGTACTTATTATAAAGGAAAGCTGGTAACAGTGATCATACAGGTTTATTGTGAGAATTAAGACGTTTTAATTTTTTTAAAAAATTTTAGGGGCGCCTGGGTGGCTTAGTCGGTTAAGCGTCCGACTTTCGCTTAGGTCGTGATCTCGCGGTTCGTGGGTCCGAGCCCCGCGTCGGGCTCTGTGCTGGCTGCCAGCTCAGACCCTGGAGCCTGTTTCAGAGTCTGTGTCTCCCTCTCTCTCTGACCCTCCCCTGCTCACGCTGTCTCTCTCTCCTAGAAATAAATTTAAAAAAATAAATAAAAATAAATAAAAAAATTTTAACGTTTATTTATTTTTGAGAGAGAGACAGACAGAACACGAGTGGGGCAGGACAGACAGAGAGGGAGACACAGAATCTGAATCAGGCTCCAGGCTCTGAGCTGTCAGCACAGAGCTCGACGGGGGTTTCAAACCCACGAACTGTGAAATCATGACCTGAGCTGAAGTCAGACACTTAACCGACTGAGTCACCCAGGCGCCCCAAGAACGTTTTAAAAGCTAGATAAGATGCAGAGCCCAATACCAGCCACGCATTAGAAACTCAATAACTGGCAATGATTATAATTTTTTATCTTATTAGTATCCACTCTCTTAAATAACATAATATTTAAAATTATCTCAGGGGGAAAAAAGATCTTTAAATATATTTTATATAGCATTACCCTCTTTGGTGTGGTGAACATTTTTAAAGATTTTATATTCCCTTGATGTCAATGTTATGAACATGTATTATAATTTAGGTCTAGGACATGGGTGATCCTCATGCTGACTGAAATATGTAGGGATGAGTGTCCCTACACTGTTGTTAGACTGCCATGATCTTTGTTGGGTCTGTATCTGTTTTTCTGGTCTTTTCTATTTCCATGTTATTTCTCAGAGAAGATATATATTTGATGGTAGCAAATGGTTCTCTTGAATTTTTCGTTCCAGGTTGGTGGTCATTGGTAACAAAGACCACCGAGATTGGCAGAACTACATATAGTCAGGGTTTTGTTCCTGACCATATCATGAAAGTCCTACTCATAAAAACCACCTGGAAACACTTGGATGAAAAATAAGAACATGATTTTAACATACAGCAGTGTTCTAAAAATGTAGGGGGAATATTGAGAGAGCAGAGATGAAGGAGAATCTGAAATCAGACATGAGTAGGTACTGAGGTTTCTGCCACTTGGTGGGTAATTGAAATTTCAGTAACCGAAGGCGCCTGGGTGGCTCAGTCGGTTAAGTCAGAGTTTGAACAACCCTATATGGTTAGGAGAAGAGGACGTGGGCAGATACTAATAAGATTCCCATATAAACATGGGATGTCAAAAATGCTTCAACATCAGTAATAAGAGAAACTTGATTTTGTTTTTTTTTTTAATTTTTTAATGTTTTATTTATTTCTGATAGAGACAGTGTGAGCAGGGGAGGGTCAGAGAGAGAGGGAGACACAGAATCTGAAGTAGGCTCCAGGCTCTGAGCTGGCTGTCAGCACAGAGCCCAACGCGGGGCTTGAACCCATGAACTGAGAGATCATGACCTGAACCACAGTTGGCCGTCCAACCGACTGAGCCACCCAGGTCCCCTGAGACTTGGTTTTCTTTAATGGCACCACAGGGATAAAGGAAAGGGGGAAACATTTTATTTTGCTGTGAATTCTGAACAAAAGTAAAGAAAAAAATCCCTTAAGACTTTAATATTCTTATTGTTGTTATTATTATTATTATTTAGAGAAGAAGAGAGAGATCTGGAAAGAGGTGTGGTAGGGAGGGGCAGAGGTAGGGAGAAAGAGAATCCCACGCAAGCTCCATGCTCAGCCTGGAGCCCAAGTTGGGGCTCAATCCCACAATCCTGGAATCATGACCAGAGCCAAAATCAAGAGTCGGACACCCAACCAACAGAGCCACCCAGGTGCCTCTCCGCTAAGACTTGACAAGCATAATTCTCTGCTCATAAGGGTTTAAGTTTGAAAGCTGCAATGTCTGCATGGCCCAGAAATCCCCAGGCTAATAAATTGAGACAAAAGGTGGTTCCAGGCTGGTAATATCTCAGGAGGATGGGACAGAGGCATTTATCTTAGATATTCCTCAGAAAGCAGAGCCAGTGGCAAAGGACTTATGGTCCACCATTCCTTTGGAGTGACTGAGTCCAAGGGGTGTCAAGCTAGAATTAGAGAATTATGGGAGGGTGCTGATGGGTGTGGCTGCTTACTTGATCTCACAGGAACCACAGAACTATATCCATCTCTTTAGAAGAAGCAAAAGGGGACAGCTCCATCTCCTGGCTCCCATATTTCATTCATCACTTACCCCATTAGGCATAAACGTCCCCAATGCCCCAGCGTTTGCTAAGCTGGGTCTTTGAGTTTCCAAACCCTGACACCAAAGAGGATGTCCTAGGCAAGAGGCAAAAGATAGGGACGGGTGAGACATGTGGCTATGTGACACGGGGTTGTGTCTTTGTGAAATCAGGAGGAGCCCAGGGAGACTCAATGACCACAGTGGCAATTTAGCTGAGAGGCCCTAGAGTGGAGCATAAACAGTGTCTCATATGCCAGACTGCACACGACCACCACAGATAAAACTCCTTGGACAACGCGCTTGCAATATAAAATGACAACACACAGGAAGAAGCAAGACACCGGGAACAATGCAAATAAACCAACATAAAACCCAAGACAATTTATATGACAAATAATCAGACACGTGGTTAAAAAATGTGTTTAAAATCAGTACATATAGCAAAGACAAGAGAAAGAATCCGAAAAGCAGATTTCCAAACAATTTATGTATGTACTACACCCTCCAGCTCTATGCACGCCTTCTGTCCTTAACTGTGGGCTGGGCTTGGTGCCTTGCTTCCCAAAAGCACGGAGGTGAAACAGTCACTTCATGCTGAGAAACACAGAAAATACCATCTTGGTCTTTTGATGAAGGTTAATGTCATGGGCGATTAAGTCACAGCAACAGAATGTATCCTTAATACAGTGAGAGGAGAATGGATGTTTACTTCTGTTCTCTTAGCCCACAAAATCCATAATCCCTTAGGGGATTAAGAAACCTTGAGAAAACCATCAGACAACCCCAAAATAAGAGGAATTCTAAAAAATGCCTGACTAGTACTCTTTAAAACTCTCAAGGCCATCAAAAACTGTCAGTCTAGAGGAATCCAAGGAAACATAATGACTAAACACAAGTGGTGCCCTGAGTGGGAATAGCAGAAGGGCATTGGGTAAAAAACTTTGGAACTCCAAATGAAATGTGGAGTTTACTTATTAGTAATATACCAATGTTTTTCCTTAGTTGTGACAATTATGCTCTAAGTGGAAAATCGTCGTAATACATGACTTTGGTAGGATCTTCAGAAGATTATTGCTTTAGCAGTGGGGTTATGTTAGCCCTAAGATAAAAACCGGACTCACCATAACAAAGTTTGAAAGAAGCCTGGAAATGAATATATTGAACCTAAGTGATCACGTGGCCAAAGCAAAGTTGTATTTAGAAAATACAACAAATTCCAGCATCCAAAACAGAAAATTTCAAATATCCAAAAGCCAGTCTCACATCACCAGGCACAAAAAAACCAGCAATAGGTTCCCATTACTAGTAGGGGAAAAAATCAATCCCTAGAAATAGACCCAGAAATTACATAAAGATTACAGAATTAGAATATAAGTATTCATAAGGCAGCTATTATAAATCAGCAATCATGCTGATTTGAATCTATATTCAAGAAGACAAAGAAAAGCATGAAAATAGTGAGTAAAGATTAGATGAAATGAAGTCATTCCTGGGAAAGTGCAACTTATTAAAAGTAATACAAAATTTAAAGAAAGTGCAATAGCCCTGGGACTTATAAAGAAAATTAATATGTGATTAAAAGAAACATTGCTTCCTACAAAATATACCTGGCTCAGGTAGTTTCACTAGTAAATTTTACCAAGTAGATAAGGAAGAAGCAAAAAAACAATCTTATGGATACTCTTTCAGTGGGGAGGCATATAAGAAATATTTCCCAGATATTTGTATTGGACCTGCCCAAAATTGATATCAGAGCCTCAAGAAGACATTCAGAGATAGGAACATTCTCTTCTATACATAGGTACAAAGAATAGTAAAAGCATGCTCGTGATAGCAAATAATATATATTTTTGTAACTTGTATCTATATTTCTATTTCTATCTATATCTACGGGTATATCACGGCCCATGAAATGAATGACTGTACAGAAATAGACTTACAAATATACGACCACTTGATTTTGACAATGGCAGTACTCAGGAACAATGAGGGAAAAGATGACGTTCAATAGTGATGCTTGGAAAATCGAATACCCATGCGGAGAGGAAAAGTCTTGCTCCCTATTTCACAAGTGACAAATAATACACTTCAAGTGGATTTTACCTCTACATGGGAGAAAGGCAAAAAGTACATTTGAGAGAATATAATACAGAGGAACGTATTTATAACATTGTCTGAGAACAAAACAGAGGTTTAAGTGAAACTAGAAAAATACCAACCCTCTGGAAAAAATAGGGCTACCTTTAAATTGTCAACTTTGGTTTATCTTCAGAATCCACCTAAAACAATTAAAAAGTGAGCCACACTGACAATGTGAAAGACAAACTCTGTGGTAAGTGAAAGGCTTCTGTGTGACCATGCCCTGTACATATCCCATGATGAGCTATGAACCAGCCACATTGACAGGCTTGATGGGTCACTCCCAGGAGGGGAAAAGGGACCATGGCAATGCCTTGCATATTACATTTGTGTCAAAATGAACTGAAACATTATAAAAGCAAAAAAGCCACAAAGTGAAAACAGGTATGTTCAATACACATAAACAAGGTAAGACCCCTACGAAGATATACAAACAATACTTTCAAATCAATAAGAGCTTTAATTTAAAATTAATTATAGATCAGGAAGGCAATCTAATAAGAAACTGCAAAAAATTTTAAGAAATTCTCCACAAAAATTATCATTATATGAAATTACATTAGTCTTGGTAAAATGAGAAAAAAAATGGTAACGAAATAGCATTTCATACTCACCAAAATGTCTAAAAAGAAAAAATTGGATAATTAAGTTTAGTAATGATGTGGCGCCATAAAATCCTTTTTAATACTGACAGTTTGCTCCCGACAGTTCAGGAAACGCATTGGCAGGGTCAACTACTTTTTTTTTTTTTTAAATGATTTTTATTTATTTCTAGGAGAGAGAGAGAGAGAGCGTGAGCAGGGGAGGGTCAGAGAGAGAGGGAGTCACAGACTGAAACAGGCTCCAGGCTCTGAGCTGGCAGTCAGCACAGAGCCCGACGCGGGGCTTGAACCCACGAACCGTGAGATCATGACCCAAGCGAAAGTCGGACGTTTAACCGACTAAGCCACCCAGGCGCCCCTCAACTACTTTTGAACATAGCATAGAATTTTTCAACATGTAGCAGGAATGCATTAGTGTACGTAAGAAACAACATGCTCAAAAATATTTATAGCATTTTTAATCTTAATCACCACAAACTAGTAACTGCACAGATATCCACACATTCCAAAAGGTAGGTCCCTGGAACACGATACACCAATAAAGATGCTACGCCACACCTCCATGTTCAAAGACAAATAAACTCAAATCAATATGAGCCAAATAATGTAAACGTAATGGATTATTACTGGATCATTCTGCTCTGTAAAGTTGAAAAACAGAAATGCTAATACTCATTATTAGAAGCCATGTTACTCCTAGACTTCGGAGAGGAGAGAAAGGAATGTTTGGGAGAGAATATGAAGGAAGCTTCCAGAATTCTCATTATTCTATTCCTCAAATTATTTATCTAACAAAAATGTATTGAACACATATTGATACCCTTTTCTATGTGTATGTTCTTTATTGATATGGTGAAATTTTTTTAAACTTTTTTTTTGAGAAAGAGTGCAAGTGGGGGAGGGGCAGAGAAAGAGGGAGACACAGAATCCGAAAGAGGCTCCAGGCTCTGAGCTGTCAGCACAGAGCCCGATGCGGGGCTCGAACCCACCAGCGGGGAGATCATGACCTGAGCCAAAGTCAGACACTGAACCCACTGAGCCACCCAGGCACCCCGCAATTTTTAAAAGAATGTTTGCTACAGTCTAGAATAAAGAAAAATTGGAACAAATGTAAATGTCCTTCAATATGTTGGTGATGAATAAATTTATGGTGCATGGCTAATATGGAATAATATCTAACCATTTAAAACACTGTGATACTAACACAATTTCCCTGAAGTGGAACATATGAAAAGATATAAAATATAATGGGATCCTCACCCTCCTCCCCAAAATATTTAAAATCATGACTCCTTTTCAAATTACTTTTGGATAAAGGTAACTTCGTTTCCTGCGTAGGGTAGCCTCTGGTGGTTCGAAATCTAGGAGTTGGCCTCATGCATAGAGGGGAGGCAGAGACCTAAGGAAGAGGAGGCCACTCCAGGCTGTCAGGTGGCCAGTTTAACCAGCAAAGGAACTTACCAGGTTTCTGATGTGGCTGAAAGTCACGTAGATCTCATTCCTGCAGCCAGAATTGTAAGGTTTCCATGGAGGCCTTAACAAGGCCCAGTCACATATATCCACCATCTGCAGGATCTAAAACACCACCTCACTGCCCCAAGGCTGCATCCTTGTAAACAGTCACCACTGTGAGAAAGGTGGAGGGAAAGGGTTGGGAGCCCCCATCCAGCTCACAAGCCAACTGGGGGTCACGGTCTTCTCAGTGACCTTCCCTGTGAGTCAGCTCAGAGATGTATTTTCCCTGTTTTCAGTCAATTGCTTATATCAGATTAACTAATGACCTCTCCAGCCAGAGACGGTCTCTTTCTTTGTTGAACCTGGGAAAACAGTCAGTGTCGCCAAGAACTCTAACATTCTTGTGATTTAAGATAATTTATTATTTTTTTAAAAATTTTTTTTAATGTTTTATTAATTTCTAGGAGAGAGACAGCGTGAGCAGGGGAGGGTCAGAGAGAGAGGGAGTCACAGACTGAAACAGGCTCCAGGCTCTGAGCTGGCAGTCAGCACAGAGCCCGACGCAGGGCTCGAACCCACGAACCGTGAGATCATGACCTAAGCGAAAGTCAGACGCTCAACCGACTAAGCCACCCAGGCGCCCCGATTTAAAATACTTTAAATACTTTTGTTTATCTGACCATATCACGCTGGACACAACATGCACCTAACAGAGGGTCTGACCTGAGCTTTACCCTAATGGTGGACTCTCGTAATATTAGAGAAATAAAACCTGTACTCACAGACTGATGATCAGTATTTCCTGGCCAGGTCCAATTTCATTTCAGCGAGGATCATGGAGATTTTGCTCATATAATATATAGAGGAGAAAGAAAATAGCAGAAATATATATACATATATATAATGATCATATTTACATAAAATAAAATTATATAGATAGATATACACGAGTACTTTCAGGTATATAAGTACAAATATGCAATGGAATCCATCCAGATTCTAGTTTAGGCCATTGGGCCTCACTTCTTGGAAAGTAGATGGAGAAGGAGGGAGGGGTGGCCCTCTTCCTGTTGAGAGGGACCATTTGGGACCAGAAGTGCCCCTCAACCAACAAAGTGTACCGCTAGCTGTTTCTTCTGATGACCACTCCCTCCCTCCCCACCCAATGTCAGAGAACTTGCTAGGATAAAAAAAAAAAGCCAAGTTTGGGTCCCAAGGGGATTCAGAAAGATGTCAGGTTTGTAGAGAAGCAGACAAGAAACTTGTCACATCAGTTTCCCATCATCTTATGGTCACAGCCACCTCATAACTACGATGATCATGCTGAAGTGGAACCAGCAGCTCACTACATGTCCTCTATGAAATGTACACTACACAGAAATAAAATTAAATAAAGGCTGAAGGTGATCTCCATGTGGACCTAAGGGAGAACCATCCAATGCAGGTGGATAAAGGCTTAAAAATATCCAGGAGGGTCACTGTCGGTACTTCCCAAAACCCAGGTTCATGGCTGAAAAGACAGATCAATAAGGGAAGGCATCCATGTAACTTTGAACCTTGTGTTTCCACTTCTCAGGTCCCAGAGCCACAGAATCGGAACTAACTGCCAAGCAAGGGGTGGATGAAAAGCAAAAACCAAGGATCAGTGGGAGATGGGAGCAAAAACTGTCCTCCATTCTTTTCCCGTGAATGCCCTGAGCTGTGTGAAGAACAGATCTTAAAAACAGCCCTGTTTTACTTCTTAGTAAAGAGCTATAGGAAGTGTGTTGTTTCTCATTTAAATGTTCTGCTTTATTATTGGCATCCATCAGTGTTGCCCTGGGCCATTTGTGGCTGGGTCCTCTGAATCCTGGGGGACAAAGGGGGCCCAGAGCTCCCCAGGAATTTTGCCAGACCATCCCTAGTCCTGGTCTCCAGGGCTGTGAGTGGGGGAACTGTGGCTAAAGCTGCTCTGAATCACTAAACACTGTGTATGTGTGTGTGTGTGTGTGTGTGTGTGTGTGTGTGTGTGTGTGTGTGTTTCAAATTGGTTTCAGTGTTGTTTTCCTCTAAATACTGCCTCCTAGCCTCAGGCTTCCCAGTGAGAAAGGATCAAATTGCCTGTAAGCCTGTAACCCTCAGAGGGGGTTGGGCCTGCCAATCATCAGCAATGAGAGATCTAGATGGTTCTTTGTGGGACTGCCAAGATCCGTCTTGGGTCCTAGAGAGAGAAGAACTAGAAAACCAGACTCCAATCTATTCTCTAAAGAATTCTGTCATTTTTTTTTCCTTCTACTTCTCAGAAACAAGTCTGTAAAAAAACATGTAAATAACTTTTTCAAGTTTTCAAAGTATAACATGCTGATCGTAGAAAATAAGAAAATAAAGGTTTATATAAGAAAATAAACATGGTCAGGGTGCCTGGTGGGCTCAGTGACTTAGGCATCTGACTCTTCATTCTGGCTCAGGGCGTGATATAATTGTTCGTGGGTTCAAGCCCCGTGTCAGGCTCTGCATTGGGGTTCTATGCCTCCCTCTCTCTCTGCTCCTGCACTGCGCTCTCTCTCTCTCTCTCAAAATAAATAAATGAACTTAAAAAATTTTTTAATAAAAGAAAACGAACATGGGCTATAAATCTAATACCCAGACATATCCATTGTTCATGCATTAAACATATTTCTTTTCAGTCTTTGATCTATTTAATCTCTTTCTTTATATAATCTATGGATATCTATCTATTGAATATATCATCTCTATATAATCTATGTTGCTACTCCTTACTAAAATATAAACTAAGACTATTTAGAGAGCTCAGCCTTCATTTCTTCTCTGTTTCTGCCCCGTACACATGTGCGTGTGCACTTCTGATTTATTCATGACTCTGTTATTTTATCTGCGTGCATTTTTAACTGCGGCTGCCACCGTTGGCTCTTTCTCACTCTTTTATGGCTGCCCCAGATCCTGCTATCATTTATTTATTGAAGTTGCACAATCTTCCTCAAAATCCTTCCAGAAGACTGTATAATTTAAAAATAAAACCAACCCCATTTCCAAACACCCATCTCCCTGGCCTTCCTATCTGGTCTCAGTTCTGGCAGAATAATTCTCAGTGTTAAGGTCACGTACAACTCCGGTCATCCCCAGGTGTCATTCCTCTCAGTTCCCTAGTGTCTCTGGCCCTTGGGCAGGAGCGTGGGGCTGTCCCTGACACCACCCTTTGAGGTCCTCCCACACATCTGGACTAGCCTTCTGAGCATGCTCGGACCCTGTTTTAGGGTCCAAGTGGTGCCTTCATTCACTTTCTCACCCGCACTAGAAACCTGTAGGCATCTAAGACTCCTTCCTCACCTGCATTCCCAGACGATCATTCCAGGCCCTCCAACTCTCGCTCCCCAATTGCTCCTAATAAATCTCTTCCTGCTCTTTCCCTTCAGCATCACCCTAGTTCAAACTCTGTTTGCATCTCCCCTGAGTTACAACAGGAACCACCTGGTTGGATTGCTTCCCTCCGACCCAGCCTTCGCCTCTTGTAGTCTCCATCTGGGCTCCACGTTCATTGCCCCTGGAACCTTATACCTCTATGATTTAGAAATCTTCAAAGCTCCCTCTCTCCCAGGCTTTCTTTCAAGGTCTACCGTATAGGGCCTGAGAACCTGCTAAAGCAGTAGCTCTCAGAGTGAGGTTGCCAGGCCAGCAGCAGCACCCAGGAACAGGTAAGAGAGAAGCATTTCCAGGCCTCGGGCAAGACTTCCGGTGGACCTAGCAGTTGATACTTTACAAACCTTCCTGGTAATTCTGACTCCCACTAAAGCTTGTGCAAAAAGGATACCCTATTCAAATATATATCTCACTGGTTCTTAACATAATGGAATTCTACATCTACAAACAACATCTGAGGGTTCTCATTCCCTCACATGAAGGCAGTAAGGCTCAAAAAGGAGGTATGGACCGATTAAGGAAAACGCTGGACCCGGTTCTCCTATCAGTGTCGGTTCCCACTGTTCCATGCTGCTTACGGTGCAGTCCCCCAGTCTGGAGTCAAGAGAAGTACCCGCGAATCCACGGGAGATTCTTGGTCGTGTAGATCCCCTACTGACACAACCCTCTTCCGTGGCTTTGGGACCAGAGAACGGAAGCTACAGCAAGTACCGGAGGGTTATCAAAAATGACCGTTATTCTGTTTGTTTGGGGTATTTTTGGAAAGTTCGTTATTATCTTTATTTCTTAATTATCTCCTTTATTTTCCTCTCAACCGCTGAGATGTTGGTTGCAAGTTTGGGCAGGGCAAGATTTACGTCTTCTAGACAGCAGTAATAATAGACATCAAAATATAATTACTAAGAAAAACACAGATTACAAGGACATGTGTCCAATAGAGTATTTGTGAAGTGTGCCAGGCACGTTTATAAGCTGCTTAGAGGCATCAAGTTTGGCTCAACCATGCTTCAGGGAAATTTTAAGAGATGTATTATAATTTTAAATATGATATCGTAAATCCTTTTGTTAGAATGGTTCTGAGAAAAATACTCCCACATATGCACGTGGGGGCGTAGAACAAGGACGCTCTGTGCAGACGTTTTTTAAAAATGTTTATTTATTTATGTTTTGAGAGACAGAGATAGAGAGCAAGCAACGAAGGGTCAGGGAGAGAGAGGGGGAGAGAGAGAATCCCAAGCAGGCTCTGCACAGTCAGCACAGAGCCTGACGTGGGACTCAAATCCATGAATCTTGAGATCATGGCCTGAGCCAAAATCAAGTTGGACACTTATCTGACTGAGCCATCCAGGTGCCCCTGTGCACATATTTTTATAAAAGCAACAAATAAGTAAGATAACTGTTAAGTAAACTAAAGCACATTCATCTTAAGGAATACTATCCACCGATTACAATCCAATGAGGTCCTTTTTTGATTTGGACAGGAAAAACTCTTCAACACATACTTTTGCATTAGAATCCTTAAAATTTGGGGCACGTGGGTGGCTCAGTCAGGTAAGTGTCCAACTTTGGCTCAGATCACAATCTCATGGTTCATGGGTTCGAGGCCCCCGTCAAGCTCTGTGATGACAGCTCGGAGCCTGGAGCCTGTTTCAGATTCTGTGTCTCCCTCTCCCTCTGCCCCTCCCCCACTCATGCTCTGTCTCTCTCTGTCTCAAAAATAAATAAACTCTAAAAAAATTTTTTTAAATAGAATCCTTAAAATTTGTAAAAATTTACTTGAAATTGCCACCAAAATTGATTACATATCTGTATTATATATCATATGTGTATGATAATGTGCAGCATTTGATAGGGATACATATAAAAAACATAAATAGTGGTTACCTCATTGGAGAGAACTGGGATCAGTGAGGAGGACTCTGCTTCAATGTAATATTACTTTTCCAGCTTGATGCTTTCATGATGTACTTAGGGAATTAAAAAAAATTTAAGGGACACCTAGGTGGCTCAGTCAGTTGAGTGTCTGACTCTCAATTTTGGCTCAGGTCACTATCCCAGGCTTCTGAGATTAAGCCCAGCATCAGGCTCGGCACTGAGCATGGAGCCTGTTTGGAAGTCTCTTCTCACTCTCTCTCCCTCTACCCCTCTCCCTGCCTTCTTTTTTTTTTTTTTTCTCTCTCTCTCTGAAATAAGAAAAAAAAAAATATGTTTAAAAAAGCAAGTCCTCTCCTCATTCCCCCCAAAAACTATGTTATATCCACCTTGGTTGGGGAGAGAGATGGAAAAGATGAAATGTTCATACCCTGTTGTTTTAGACCTAAGATTGCCTCTACACATATCAGTGAGAAAGTCCCCAGGTTCCCAGTTGAGAGGCCTGTCCCTGATGTCAGAATCTCTTCCCAGTGTATGCAGATACCTCTGTATATTTCTTGTACTCTTTTGTTTATTCTGAAGGTGTACAGACAACTTTCTACATAGTCTCAAGTGCCATCTTTAGCAAGGTGGGTGGATCTTCACATCATGCTGGAAGTGGCCATCTCTCAAGGAAACTCAGATCAGCTACAGAAAACAAAGCTACATATATATGCATTGGAAATCCCTTCGATCTTCCTTTTGAACATTAAGTATTGACATCTTTGCCTCTCTTCCTCTTTCAGACCTTCACAGACTAGCTTGTCCTACCTCACCCACCTTTAGGACTTCTCGGAAAAAATACAGCATAGTGCAACAGATCTGAGCTTTGAAATCCAAAGTCACAGCTCCTATAATGATCAGCTGTGTGACTTGGGGAAAGCCAAGTTCTCCAAGCTTTACTTCCTTCACCCAACAAATGATGAAAATGCCAGTCTGACACCCAGTAGGCACTTACTATTTTCTTTCCTCCACACTATGTTCCTCCATCCCAGACCTCAGATCACTGATAGACCCCCTCCTGAAACATCACTTATTAATTTTCTACTCAAAGACTCCAGAACCTACTTGCTGTTCATAAGATAAATGACCATTTCTATATTTTTTTATGAAAGCTATGAGTCCTCTGGAAATGGACTCCAAACCTTTTTTTCCCAAAATGCCTTTGGTGATCTCTGTCTTGGTGAAATGAACCAATCTCTACTCTCTGGAGTATTCCAATCCTAATCCTTTTTCCTCTATTGTGTTTGATTTATCACAGTTTAATTTACATGCTGTAAAATGTGCAATCCAAGACGTACAACTGAGTGACATTTTATACACGCACACACCTACGTAACCACCACCCAGGTCGAGCTGCAGAACACTTCCATCAGCCCAGAATGTTCCTTAATTCCCATCCCCAGTTGATTCCCTCCACACCCCAGGAGTGAATCACTTCTCTGATCTTTATCCCTATACATTCATTTGGTTTAATTTTGAATTTCATGCAAATGGAACCATCCTTTACATACATTTTTGTGTCTAGGTTCTTTACCCATCGTAATGATTTGAGATTTATCCATGTTATTGCAGATGTTCGTAGTTTATTCCTTCTTATCACCGGATGGTATCCCATTGGGTGAATATGCTACCATTGGTTTAGCCATTGTCTTCTCAGTGGACTTTTGGGTTGTTTCCAGTTTTTGCTAAAGCTTCATTAATTTCTGCAAACAAGCCATCCCATCTGTTTTACTCTCTTGCTTCCTACCACTGAGTGTTTATCCCTTTCAAAGCCTCACCCCAATGCAGATGTCTTTCCTGACCACAGAGAATGCCAACGCTGACTCCTATTTTTCCCCACCCCCACTGCCAATGGTGACAGTGACTTCTGCTGTCTAGAACTATTACATACATGAGTCACATGTTGCTCAAAGTCATTTTCTCCTGAGACAGAGACCCCTAATTAGATGGAAAGCTAGAACAAAACACAGGTAAGGGTCCTCTGTTTCCTTACGTGTATCAGGGCCTCGAGCATGGTGCTGTAGCCAATATTTGTTAAATGAGTAAAATTTCAACGTCACAGAACCTCCATAATAGCCCAATAGTGTAAAAAATATTAACAAATTCCATAAACAACAACATAATTAATTGGGTGCCTGCTAGGAGGCAGATGCTCACCCCTGAATTCCAGTGCCAGCTTTAACTAGCCAGGCTTACTTGACAAGTTACACAGCTACCCAAAGTCTCGGCTGCAGGGTCTGTAGAAGAAGAATATTAGTTCTTATTGATATGAGGTTTATTTAAGGTACAGTGCTCTGCCCGGTGCCAGGACTGTGCCTCAGGAATCTCCCAAATGTTTAATAAATGGTGGTCATTATTATCTCATTTAATTGTCATTAATATCATTAAATTTCACTCAATTTCAAGGTTTGGCCGCATTTCAACCACCATCCACTATCCCGTGTCACCAGCCTTAGCCCAAGAAAGCCAGGTATCCATTTGCTTGCCTTTCCTCATTAACATCCAAGCTCCCTGAGGGCAAGGACTTTGTCTGGTGAATCATTCTATCCCCATCCCTGTCAGAATGCCTGGCAGACAGCAGATTCCCAATAAATATTTATTGAATAGTTGAATGAGTGGATATAATATCCACCCTTTCAGGGGTGAGAGACTGAGGCTGAAAGCCTTAAGTTAACTCAGCAAGTCTTCGGGCTAGGAGGTGGACCCTTCTTCCATTTCCGCAGCAAACCACCTCCCTGCCTGACTTTGGCCAGTCCTGGGGACCCCGTTACTCAGCTCAAGAGTCTGTCTGGTATTGATCGTTCTGATATTCAGGGAGTTCTTCCTTCTCCTGAGCTGACAACTCTCTCCCTGCGCAAAATGGCAGCATCTCTGAGTTGAAAGGGATCTCAGGGATAGGTCCCCGTGCCTGGGCACCCAGAAGCTCCTGTTCGCCTGTGATGTGTCACTCTGGAGGCGGCATTTAATTCAAATGAGAAGCGACACCCACATCCCGGTGCCTCAGCTGCCAGCAAAGGGCCAGTGACAACTTCCATTACACAGAAGGGTGAGCCAGATGTCCTAGAAAAACCTGAGCTTCTCAACCCCCATCTGCCTAATTAGATTCTCTCTGCAGCGTTAGCTGGAGCCCTTCTTCTGTGGCAGGTCCCAAGTTCTGCTTTAACAGGACTGCTTGGTGCTGCAGCCCTGTAAAAAGAGAGGGAGGCAGCCGGCCATCAGAGAAACAGCAGGAGCTGAGCGACAGGAGGGGAAGATTGGGGAGAGGGGAAAGTGAATATCGAAATATACCTACTTCCATATTTAGCAGAAGATGGTTTGTTCTGAGGCTTTGATTTGTGGGAAGTGTTCAACCTCATTAAGTTCACAGTTTGGGGATTTGGGGGGAAGAAAAAACTTCTTTCCGTCCCATCTTGGACTCTGTAGGGTGCTCAGAGGTCTGACCTTAGACAGCCCTTAAAGGAAACACTCATCATTAACTCCAGTTATGGTAGCCTTCCTTCTCTTCCTGGTTCTGAGAATTGTGCACCAGGGGCGGAAAAGCTCTGCTCCACCCCTACCCTCCAAGCCCCCCACCCTACTCGAGCTCTGTGTCAGCCAAAGAACTGCAGAGCTGCTGATGTGATGTGATAGTGCCAGAGGAGCTTTGAGTTGGTCCAGGGAGGGCTTGCACTGAGTTCACAGTCTTTTTTACTGAGGAGAAGACAATGACATTGAAATTGTGGTTTTTGTATGTTTACACGCATGTGAATTGGAGCAACTACAAATCAAGCAGCATTTAGGACAAAATATAAAATTCTCTTATGAGTTCAGACTAGAAATGATACTCCCATGTTGAACAGTATTTTTCACGTAAAGAGAAATGTAATACACTATCATCACTACATTTTTAGTTTAGAAATTGAGACATATGGGGACGCTTGGGTGGTTCAGTCAGTTAAACGTCGACTTTGGCTCAGGTCACAATCTCACGGTTCTTGAGTTGAAGCCCCGCACGGTGTTTTTTGCTGACAGAACAGAGCCTGCTTGGGATTCTCTCTCTCTCTCTCTCTCTCTCTCTGTCTCTCTCTCTGCACCTCCCCCAACCACACTTTCTCTCTCAAACTAAAAACTTTAAAAAAAATGAAATCAAGATCTTTGATGTGAAAATAAGACATACATTTTGAAACTGAGGAAAACCCAGGTCTTCTAGGAATGCCCTGTGTAAGCAGAAGTCCATGATATGGCTATTCAGTCAAAAGATAGAGCACTTATAGTTCCTATCGGTCACTCCCAGAGAAGAAATGTTCTCTGTAGCCAGGGGCAAGACACTGAGGAGGAGGGAGTCGCAGAGGTAACTCAAACAGAACTTGCAGTATATCGCAGGAGTAAGCATGTTTATGCCATTGCAATGGGACATGATCTGTAGTGATAAATGCATGGTGAGCCACCATAGAAAAAGTGGACTGGACCACCCGAAGGGGAGGGGTTGTAAGTGCCAGCTGGTGATTCATCATGTAAATCTACAGAATCTGCTTAATGTGATTAATTCAAGAAACAAAAGTGGGGAGATGCCCTGAAGAAAGTGTGAGTTCGCTGAGTGGAGGGGGCATTCCTATGCATTTAGGGGTTGGGGGTTGGCGTGGCCCTTGAGGGCAAGGGTGAGGATAAGCTATCCTGGGGGCAGGGCACTGAAGAGGGCCTTATGTCAGGTGGAGGAGTCAAGCCTAGATACAGAAGGCGCTACAGAAAGCACTGGGAGCTTCTGAGCAAGAAAGGGTAGGCCACGCCTTGTGTTAACGGATATGGCTTTTATAGATCAGTTCCTGGTTCCATTTTCTGCATCCACCAGGAGAGGCTGGGGTCTCCCAGAAAAGGTGGCTGTGGGGAGGACACCGTGGTAATTAGAGGAAAAGATGCACAGAAGACTGAGGGAACAGAGACAAATAGGGCAGGAAAGATTGAGCCTCCATCCTCACCCGCCATCTTTCCGCCCAGCCCGTGTTTGATCGGCCAGCACCCACGCCGGGGCCACAAGAAGACTGGAACTGAACCACCACTGCTCAGACAGAGGCGGCCTCTAGAGTCTCAAGCCCTCGACCAAGTCAAATGCCTTCACTCCTGTTCCAAGCAAGAACCCCTTAATCTCATCCTCTTCTTCATGTCCCTTGGATGGTAGGATGGAAGAATGCTTTAAAATACCAAAACCTGGGTTGCAGAATTCCGATGTAGGGTCAAATTCAAGCATCACATTAGTTCCACATACAGGAGCCACTAACCAAGATGGCCCTGTCCTGGACCACTGCCCCTTTCAAAGATTCAGGTTATGGAGGTAGAGGGAATTGAGGGGCAAAGAGGCACATGGCATGAGATAGGAAGACGTTGGGAAGGGTGGTTGGAAAGGAAAGAAAAAAGCAGAATATAAAGGCAATGAGGCTATTGACATCTCCGCTCTGACTAGGATCAATCCCACATTTCCATTTTTGGAAAATAAAGTGCTTGACACATTAAGGAAGCCATAATAGGCCACCATACCAAAGTCTTCACTTTAGCAGTGTATCAGTACCAAATGTCAAGTTCATCCTCTGGGACTTATGAGTAGCAAGTCATTAAGGAGGAGATATCGCACACCTACACATGCTGTAATAATGGATTATCGCTTATTCTTGATGCAGTGTAGTTATCGGCAGATTTTCTTTCATGGGGGAAAAATTAAACGTTCATCCAAACTTAGATATAAAATGCCTTTTAACATTAGAAATATATTGTTTAAAGGAAATTAGTTTTTGTTAGGATGTTAGTAGGAAGGAAATGGTATATAGATGAAGCACCGCCTGAGGAAAGGATGGGTGTGCGGAAATCCTTACTCTATCTCCCACCTTGTGTGGGACGTGAGCACAGAGAGCTGTGGACGTTTCTCAGTCTCTGGAGCTTCACGCAGAGTGGTGGCATCAGTCTCCCATGGTGGTGGCCTCAGTTAAAGAGAGAATTCTCAGAAAACTATTTCATGGTCACCTAGTAAATTCTCAAGGAGATTTAGATACTTTTGACCCTTTGTACACATTAACTAGGCTCTTTATTTATTTCTTTAATGTTTATTTATTTATTTTGAGAGAGAGAGAGAGAGGGTGAGCATGAGTGGGGAAGGGGCAGAGAGACAGAGGGAGAGAGAGAGAGCATCCTAAGCAGGCTCTGCACCTGTCAGCACAGAGCTTGACACCAGACACAATCTCACAAACTGTGAGAGCATGACCTGAGCTGAGATCAAGATTCAGACACTTAACAGACTGAGCCATCCAAGTACCCCCTAACTAGGTACTTTAAATTACGAATAAAATTAAGAAGGCAATGGTGCCTGGGTGGCTCAGTCGGTTAAGCATCCAACTTCAGCTCAGGTCATGATGTCGCAGTTCATGATTTCCAGCCCTGCATCAGGCCCTGTGATGACAGCTCAGAGCCTGGAACCTGCTTCAGATTCTGCGTCTCCTTCTCTCTCTGTCCCTCCCTTCTCACTCATGCTCTGTCTCTCTCTGTCTCTCACAAATGAATAAATGTTAAAAAAAATATATATATTTTAAAAATTAAGAAGAAAGCAAAAATGCCTACAATCTCACATTTTTAAATAAACCATGTGGATACATTTTGTAATGAAAACACGTCATGGTCAAGTTTTAAAAATCCAAATAATATAGAAACATAAAAGTACTAAACAAAAGTGTCTTTCCCCACATTCCAAGTGCTGTGTTCCAAAGAGACCAAGGTAACAGCCTCATATAATTCCTTCAAGACCAATTTATTATGCATTGTCAATGTACACTTGTTTATGAATATAAAGATAATTGTTCATATTTACACCACAGATAATAGTATATAATAGTGTACATGTCTAATGGTCTTTGTTTATTGTGCTTAGTAATACATGTTAGAGATATTTCCATAGTAGTGTATGTATGCAGGAGAAAAGGGGCAGAAGGAGGGAGAGAGAGAAAAAGAGAGAGAGAATGAATATCTTAAGCAGGCTCTCTGCTTGGCACAGAGGCTGATGTGGGGCTCAATCCCACAACCTGGAGATCATGACTGTAGCCAAAAGCAAGAGTCAGACGCTCAACCTACTGAGCCACCCAGGTGCCCCTTATTTAAATTTTTAAATATATATTATTCGACAATTGCTTGTCTACTGTTGTTTGCTTAATCATAACAAAGTTGTCATGGGAGACATTCTAGTTCTAATAACCTGGCCACCTTTTCCTGGTACAAATCAAAAGATGAGAGTCACTGAATCCAAGCACCCAGCTTTTTTATTTTCCTCTGAAGGGAGGTAATTTACACGGCTTTCCAGTGTCAGTATTACCAATTTTAAGTTTTTGCCAGTTGAGTAGATGAAAACATTTATCTCATTTTACTTTCATTTAAATATATGTATTTGGGGGTGCCTGGGTAGCACTGTGCTGGGGGTGCTCTGTGCTGACAGGTCAGAGCCTGGAGCCTGTCTTTGGATTCTGTGTCTCCCTCTCTCTCTGACCCTTCCCCGTTCTGCTGTTGCTCTCTCTCAAAAATAAATAAAACAGGGGCACCTGGGTGGCTTAGTCGGTTAAGCATCCGACTTTCACTTAGGTCATGATCTCGCGGTTCATGGGTTTGAGCCCCGCATTGGGCTCTGTACTGACAGCCAGCTCAGGGCCTGGAGCCTGTTTCAGAGTCTGTGACTCCCTCTCTCTCTGACCCTCCCCTGCTCACGCTGTCTCTCTCTCTCTCCTAGAAATAAATAAAACATTAAAAATAAATTTAAAAATAAATAAATAAAACATTCAAAAAAATTTTTAAATAAATAAATATCTTTATTTGGAGGAAGTTTTAAGATTATGGATGGCTTTCTGGACGTTCCCAGAACAATTCACAGAAGTGATCCTCCAATGTGGAGAAACGGGCACCCTCCTACACTGTTGGTGGGAATGCAAACTGGTGCAGCCCCTCTGGAAAACATTGTGAAGGTTCCTTAAAAAATGAACAATAGAACTCCCCTATGATCCAGCAAGAGCACTGCTAGTAATTTACCCAAGGGATACAGGAGTGCTGATGCATAGGAGCACATGTACCCCAATGTTCATAGCAGCACTCTCAACAATAGCCAAAACATGGAAAGAACCTAAGTGTCCATCAATGGACGAATGGATCAAGAAGATGTGGTTTATCTATACAATGGAATAGTACATGGCAATGAGAAAGAATGAAATCTGGCCATGTGTAGCAACATGGATGGACCTTGAGGGTGTTATGCTGAGGGAAATGTCAGGCAGAGGACAGATACCATATGTTTGCACGTATAGGAGGATTAGGAGGAACTTAACAGAGGACCATGGGGGAGAAGAAGGGGAAAATAGTGGGGGAGAGGGAGGGAGGCAAACCGTGAGAGACTCTTGAATGCTGAGAACAAACTGAGGACTGATGGGGGGGCGGGTGATGGGCATGGAGGAGGGCACTTGTGGGGATGAGCACTGGATGTTATATGGAAACCAACTTGACAATAAACTATTTGTAAAAAAAAAAAAAAAGAAAAAAAAAAAAAAGAAGTGACCCTCCAAAGTAGCCTGCACCTCAGTCAAACCAAGAAGCAGGAGAGTCAGGAAATGGGAAAGCCTGCTGCTAGCTCCAGTATCACACCACCCGAGCCCAGGTCTTGGAGTCAGAGGCATGTCTTCACTCCAAATAACTTGAGGAAATCACCATGGAAGTTGAAAACTGGATCAGAGACCACCACCCCCTTCATAACCGTCGGTCTTACCAGCTAATTTCAAGTTGTGAGTCATGTCTGTCATATGCAGAAGTTTAGCTGACCAGCCTCTTTAAAACAGACATGCTTCCCAGGCTAGGGAAGAACCAGCCCACCATAATTGTCATGTTCTTCTAACATGTTCTTCCCACACCTGTGCGCTTATCATTTGGGTTATGGCATATTTTATTTTTGAAATAAACTGAGTTATATTGCTATATGTCATTTTTAAAGTTTTACCTTAATATTCATAAATAAAGCTGGTTCATATGTTTCCATTATTGTTGTTCTCTTTGTAAATTTCTAAGTGTCATAGTTAAAATGGTTGTGAAGGTATCATCCACCAGGGATCCCTTAAAAGCTCCCCCTACTCTTAGATCGACCTCACTTTCTCTTTATCCTTCACCTAGTTTTACTGCTAAGTAGGCACTCATCCATCCTTTTATATTTAACCTTTTTGAGTCCCACTGTTTTATTTTTTTCAATGTTTATTTATTTTTGAGAGAGACAGAGTGTGAATATGGAAGGGGCAGAGAGAGAGGAGACACAGAATTCAAAGAAGGCTCTAGGCTCTGAACTGTCAGCACAGAGCCCGATGCGGGGCTTGAACCCATGAACCATGTATTCATGACCCGAGCTGAAGTCGGATGCTTAACCAACTGAGCCACCCAAGCGCTTGAGTCACACTGTTTTAGATATTTCTTGCATGTAATACCTATCAGGTATTGCTCTTTAATGCAATCTATGCCTTTAATGCTTCCAAGAGATTGAAATTTATATCATGTTTCTATTGAACTAACAGAATCAGTCTCCCTACAGTCTTCTTATGTAATTTTCTTCTTTTTAATATCTTCTCTCTTTTTGCAAAATGGCTATGTATTTTTTAGGATATGTACAGGGTGTGTGTGTGTGTGTGTGATTCCCTTCTTATATTTTATAAGATCCAGAGTCCCCTTATGGTTTTCAATGTATTAAGTTTGCTTTTCATAGTACACCTACCTCTCTGAGTCATTTTTCACAAACTATATGGAGTTCCTTTGACAGTAGGAGGAAAAAACTAGAATCCTACACTTCCTATCATCTCCTCTATTCTTTCTAGCTTTTAATATCTACTTTTTTTGTTGGTATTAGCATATTCCTACTATTACCTCTTCTACTGATGTGTTCTATAGCTTCTATCTCCCCTTTTAAGGTTCATCTAAATTAGACAGAAGCTATTAAATGATCACTTAAAAGAATAGAGAAGGACATTGCGCCGTCTTTCTTACAGCTTCCTTTATCATCCATTTCCAGGTTTTGTTTTCATTGTATTTACTTCTACATTGTCAGAGTTGCTAGTATTTACCTTCTGGGATCTCAAGCCCAGAAGATATTGTTTTATCTTTAAATGAATTCAGCGTTCACCATTAGTCCTGTTCTCATACTTTCCTTCTTTTCATCTCCAGTCATCTCCACACCATTTTGTTGTCAACTTCTTTTCACAAGAATATCATCGATTCCTTTCCAATTAAAAAAAAAAATGGCCAAAAGACATGCGTGAGCAATACACAAAAGAACGTCAGTGGTCCACCAAACATGAAAAAATTCCTTCAGACTAATGATCAAATGATTATCAGGTAACACACTATAATAACACTATTATTATTATTATTATTATTATTATTATTATTTGCTGTGTGACAGTCTGCTAGTGGCCTACCCCAATATCTATACTCCTCTTCGTCTCTACCAATATTTGCTTTTCGGTTGAGTTTTTCCTGGAGCATATTGTCATTATGGGGAAAAAATCTGCAATTCACCATCTCACTTGTGACTAAGTATATTCACAGGGAGCCCTGGGGAACGAGATGTGACTCGAAGTTTAGTGTGGAATTTCTGGGAGTGTTTCTGAATGAAAGTCAACTAAAAGGTGCTCTTTTCCCCTGCTCTGTTTTCTCTCCTTCCAACTTGCAACGAACAGGTCATGGCGAGAACTCTGTAGCACATTTCTTTTTTTGTACCATATTTTACCTTGAAGTAGACCGGCCATACGCTAGGATTGTACAGATGAAATGAGGAGCTGGGGCTCTTTAACGCATAGTGGAGCATGTATTTCTAATTTCTTATTCTTGAGGGAGAAATAAAAATTTTCTATTGTTTTATCCAATATTATTTGGGTATTTCTGTTATATGCAATGGAATCTATTTTAACTGACAAATTGACGACAATAAAAAAGATTTTTAAAATGTATTGGCAGAGGTGTGGAGAAACGGGTGCACTCCTCCACAGTTAATGAGAGTAAAAGTCCGTGAGAAATGTTGTACTATATAAGCAAAACGCACAGATGCAATCATTTCACTCTCAAGAAAATGGTGTGATGCATTATGATATTTCCATACAATTAAATATTCTAAGGGCAAGTTCAGTGTCTATCTTTTTTTTAAAGTGCCCTACAGTGAACATTCTAAACAGTATTTTATACAGTATAGAATGTCCCTGGTTAGAAACAAACAAATGAGATAAGAATGTGAGAGAAAGAGAGAGAAAGTGGGGGTGAGGGAGAGAAGCCGGGTAAAATAGAATAAAAGAATAAATGTAAGTCTAAGGGTGAAATTACAAAAGACGTAACAGACTAAACACATGACCCAGTGAGGAATTCTGGGGACCAGTTAAATACATTTATAGCTGTTTGTAACGTGACCCCAGTTATCTGTGAAGGTTTCTTAACAGAAGTGGAATGCCACACAGTGGACTGAAGCAGGAAGTGGTCTATAGCCTCCCGCCTCCCTTTTTCCCCTTGGTCTAAACACTGACACACATCCTGGGTACCAAGATGTATGCTAGCTGAACATGGACACGTTATCATCTGTGATGATTTTCCTCCGACTTTCCATCCTGTCCCGAAACACTGAAAATATGCATCAAGACCCAGGTGTATGGAGGGAGGCAGGGCTGGAAGAAATGCAGTCAGAATTCAGCTCCAGAACAGCACTAAAAACAGAAGAGTGGCTCCTGGCGTCAGAAATAGAAGCTATGTCCCTTGTTCATTTCCCTTTTTCTGCATGACAGTTGTTGGAAGAGAAGGAACTCGGGTCATGGAGCTCAAGACCCAGGATCTGGGCCCTCAGGGAGGCTTTGGACTTTGAAGAATTGGGCAGTTCTAGTTTATTCTTCTAGAACAAACGCGTGAAACTAGAAGAGAGGGAATCCAATTCTGTGACTCCCAGACTCTTGAGTATCTCCATAAAGTAAGAGAACTGTTCATAATCAAGGAGTTAAATTCCAAACAGAAGGCAGGTGCCCACAAAGAAAGCCCCAGGGGAACCCTCATGTTGCACTCTCTGTCTCTGGCACATACCCAGGAATCACAAGTGTTGGAGAGGATGGAGATCAAAAGGGCCCCTCATGCACTGTCCGTGGGAATGTAAACTGGTGTCGTCCCTATGGAAAACAGTATGGAGGTTCCCCCCAAAATAAAATTAATAAATAAAACTGGGATATGATCCAGTAATTCCAGTACTGAGTATTTACTGAAAGAAAATCAAAACACTAAATTGAGAAGATCGATGCACTGCTATATTTCTTTGTTTATCACAGCACTATTTACAATAGCCAAGATATGAAAGTCTACTTGCCCATCCATAGGATGGAAAGTCTACTTGTCCATCCATAGGATGGAAAGTCCACTTGTCCATCTCTCTGCCCCTCCCCAGCTCATGCTCAGTCTCTGTCTCTCAAAAATAAACAAACATTAAAAAAAAGAAAGAATGTCATTTGCAACCACATGGATGGATCCAGAGGTTGCAAGGGAAATAAATGCTAATAATGCTAAGGGAAATAAATGCTAAATAAATAACGCCAAGGGAAATAAATCAGAGAAAGACAAATACCATATGATTTCACTCATATGTGGAATTTAAGAAACAAAACAAAGAAAGACAGAAGAGACAAACAAAAAACCAGACTCTTTAAACTCTTAAATACAGAGAACAAACTGATGGTGGCCAGAGGGGAGGTGGGTGGGGGATGGGATAGGTGGAGGGGATTAAAAGTACACTTACCTTGATGAGCACAAAGTAATGTATAGAATTGTTGAACCACTATATTGGACATCCGAAATTAATGTAACTCTGAATATAAATTGTGCTTCAATTACAAAAAAAAGAATCAACCCTCCTCTTTCTGCTGCCACTGTGTACCCTTTCTGATCTTGTCTGTAAGTGTGTGATTTTTAACTTACTTGATTCCTTTCTTGACAGCCATTTACCACTCAAGGCTATTTCCTGCCAGCTTCATTGGAACAAAACCCAGACAAACATCATCTTTCTCACATTAAGCACAAACTACAAAGATATAATTTTAATATCTTTCTAAGATTATAACAAAAGTAGAAAAAACACATTTGATATATATTCCTAAATTATTACCTACAACCACTGTATAGATTTATATTCCTGAAGGATCTACATGAGTGTGTAAATTTTTTTGATTTAATCAACAGAGGTTGATTATTTTTAAAATCTTACCAGCTTGGCAGGAGAGGGACATATGATGTACATTTGTTCAATTAAAAGTGAGGTTTAAAGTTTTGCTATTGACGCTTTACCGTTTGTCTCTTGAGATATATCTCTGCATGTCTTTAAACCAATTTTTCATTTCTGTGTTCACTTTTCTTCTTGATTTAGTTGTAATTGCACTTTGCAAGTGGAGGATATTGACTTCAGGTCATAGTTTTTAATGGAATATAATTTCTCAGGTTACCTTAAAGTTTGCTTTAAGTCATTTGTAAAAACCTTCTAGAGTCTTCCCAATCTCATCCAATTTGGGTAATCTCTAATTACATAAGAAGGTGTTGTCTCTTGGGGAAGGATTCACTATTCTATTCTAGTCATCTTGGAACAATAGCATAGGTTTGGAGGAGGCAGTAGGCAATTTGGAGGGCTAAAGTCAGTGATTCTAATGATTCAGCAAATGGGAGTTTGAGATAAGATTGCGTGAATTTTGTATGTGTGTGCATTCATGTGAACATACATTGTGTAAGAAAAGAATCCAGTCTCTGTTTGTCCTCATATTCAGTCCTTAATCATTTCTTGAAGTTGCTTTATTTCTAATAAAAGTTTATGCATGTTTAAATAATTTTTAATGAATGAATAAGTAAATTCAGTTAACGAGTGGGTAATAGAGTTTTCCTCACCGATCACTTTTAAGACAGTATGATCAGTTCCCTTTCTAGCTATTTTTTCCTTCTTCTATGATAGACAATTTTAGTTCTGCATTTTTATTAGAAATCTATGCCTAATGAATTTCAATAAAATATTTTAGATCCTACAAATACTGAATCAAAGAGCTCACCTTTCTGAGAAAGGTATTTGGATGATTAGAGGCATTCTGTTGTTTTATTTATCACTTACTGGAAGTTAGCAGGACATAAATAAACAGTAGTCTGAATGTATTGCCTGGTTCCAAAATGCAAGCTCAAATAATGATTCCCTTATTAGATAAAAATAAAAGTATCATATTAAGTATAAATTTCACTACTAGGTTATTTTATTTTATTGTTGAGAAAGAGAGAGAGTGAGAGCAGGGAAGCGGCAGAGAGAGAAGGGAGAGAGAATCATAAGCAGGCCACATGCCCAGCACAGAGCCCAATGCAGCACTCAATCTCATGACCTGATCTGAAATCAAGAGTCAGACACAATCTAATCACATAAACAGACTTCCCATTATTAGGTAATTTTAAATGTCAGAGTTCATAAATACAGCATGTATAGTATCATGGGAGTCAAGGGTGCCTTTTCAGGTCCAGGTGCAAAAGACCTGGACAGACCCATCACATTATGACAGCCTCAGAATGAATCACTCTGGGATGGGATGACCTAGGGTCTAAAATGTGGGGAACCCCAAATACTCAAGAGTTCATAGGGGCCAAATAGTCACAAATACAAATAAGGAGCTGATGGCAAGAAGAATCAGTAAGAGACAGCACATCGCTGCTTTAGGATTGAAGGTCATTGAACTAAGTCAGAAGCTATATGATGTCCCTGGAAAAGCATATACACTTTGCAGTCAGACAAACACAGACAACAGCTCTGGCTCTAATAGTCTGGGTGATCATCTGCAATTTTCTTATTTGTGAAATTATAAGAATGAAGCCACTTTCAAAGGATTGCTTAAAAGGTCTGTGTGAAGAACTGTACAAGACATCTCTTTCCTTTCTGTGCATCCTGTTTTCTTACATTCACTCTAACTGTGCTGTAAGAACCCACATTATTCAGATATAAACTAGTAGCACCTTGCCTCAGCTCTGCACAAACTCTTTCTTTCTCAGCGTTCTCTGACAGAGTCACGGGGACCCTCCAGACACTCACATATGCGTGGCCTACACGTCTTATGGGAACTCTTAACCAATGGGGCACAGGAGTCAGTGGATAAATGCTCTCTTCTTACGGCCCTTGAGATAGAACATTTGGAGGTCTATTCCTTATGGGTCCTCAGAAGATCTTGGAAGTTCCAACCTGAGAACTTACTTCTGACCTGCTGTTCCTTTCCTGTTTCACACTCTAAGTCCCTTACCCATCTTCCCTGTGATCACTTCCCAGACTGTATCATCTGCCCAAGAGCCCTGTCTCAAACTCTGTCTAGGAGGAACTTAAGAAAAGTCTCTAGTCAAGCATATCCTAAGTGACTTTTAACATTAACACCCTAATTTTAGATCCCTCCATTCTTTGAAAAACAACCTCATATCCCACTAATATCTGAAAAGGTTAACATCCTCTGCCTTAGAGTTGTGGTCCATTAAATGCTGGGCAGGAAGCACTAACTATGATCTCCATCTTCAACCCCTTTTGGACTAGGCTACTCATCAAAAGGCATTTTTCTCTATATTTATCAAAAGCCAGCATCGGACATTGAGAAATCAGAAGGCACGTTTACCATTTATGTATTGATTCACTCACACTCAGTGAGTCATTTAATTCCTGCTGAGTGTCCCATACTCTGGGGGTGGGTGGGGTGCAGGGGCACACACATGCAATGTCTACATAACTTAAGCCTTTCTCAAGGGAGAAAAGAACATAAAAAAAATTTAAGAGTAATAATGTAAGTCAGAACACCAGAAAAGTTATCAAAATTGGCTTTCTCTATAAGGCGTGGCCAATCTCCCCTTGGAAGGCCCACCGTGAGGTGTTCATTACATCCTTCCTACATCTCTTAAGTCAACTCTCCTTATACATTATAAAGATAGCCACACATGGCTGATTTTTCAGGAATCCTGTGACAAATTCCAGGCCAAACATCATGATTTATTAATCTCTACAGCCGACATTCATAAATTGGTAGCCATCAAAATATCATGTTGACTTGTCAGATTATTCATAGGAGATCTTTTAAGGATATTCCACTTAAGTATGCATCCCTGCATTCCCCGTCTCAATGGTCATATAACATCTAAGGTGGCCTTCCTCAAATGTATATCTGCATTTATTTTCCTGCTTAAAACTCTTCAATGATTTCCCATAATTTTTATGAGAAAATCCAAGCCCCTTAACATGGTTTATGACATTCCTCCTGAAATGGCCTTTACAGCTTCATCTCTTGCCATTTCTTTTCAAACCATTTTTCTGCCCCAAACACAGAACTGTCTCATGAAAGTACTTACTGTAGAGTGACTACCATTGTCTTGCTTGAAATAGGATTGTGTGTGGACATTCATATGGGATAATGATGGAACAGAAGGAAGGAATATCAGATTACGTTGGGCAAGCCTTTCAGCAAGGGCTCTAATAGTATGACTTAAGCGAATAAACAGAACAAGTCACGGTAGAACATACAAGGGAATAAGATCTGAAGCAATGGATCTCAAGGTTTACCGGCGACCGGAATCACTCTGGGGTTTCTGACTCAGCAATAACACGAACAAGTTCCCAGGTGATGGTGACACACTACACTTTGAGAACCACTCATCTAGAGTAATATGTAGGGAAGTATCTGAGGAGGATTTACCCAGCAAATGCAAGATACAGAAAAGGAAAAGAAATAAAGGGAGAGAATGGGGCTTGATCAATTATTGAATACAATAATTGTTGTATAAAAGCAACTAAGGATGACAACAGGGTGGTGGCCGGGAGAGGAAGAAAAATTTTGATCCACTGGGCATTGTAGAAGGATTGTCAGAACATGGAGATGCTTCAAGTTGGGAATGGCTAGTTAAGAGAAAACAGATGTCAAATTGGCTCAAGATAATTCTAAGGATATGGAATTATCCTTGGAATATCCTTGTACTTCACACATTCAGCAAGTATCAGGGAGTGCTTACTATGTGTCAAGGCAATTCTAAAAGCCTTGGGAAATGAAAATTATGGGATCTAGGCCTTGTTGTTGAGAAGACAAGAACTTTGGCCTTCTTCTGAGCCCCAGTCCTCTATGTGCTAGATGTTTCTTATGCACGGATTCATTTCAGTTTAACAGCCGTGCTGTGAGTTGGGTTGTGTTAGTTTCATCTTAATTTGTGAGCTTTCTTTCATGGAGTTCAGTTTTAAATGTCAGAGCGATTCCCTGCAAGCAGTCAAGATGAGTGAGGTAATCAAACAGCAGATGCCTGGAAATGATTCCAAAGTGGTGGTTTTGCCCACCCCCTACCCGTCACCTCAAATGTCCTACACCTAGACACCACCTGTCAGGTTTTCCTGCAGCACTGCTCTCCTGATGTCTGACATCAAAGAGACGCCATCCTTCTGAAGCCCCACAGTGTCCAGTTTGTGTGTCTCATGTGCCCTGGAGCTCCCTCAACCATGGCTATTTATAAGTTTGCACATCTCCATGCCAGTTAATAATTCCCCCCTCAGAACCTGACTTGCCTTCTTGCATAAAGAAAAGTGTGCAGACAGCACATGATAAAATTTTTCCCCACAATAGATGATTGAGGGCATGGCAACATTTATTCCCCAATTTTATGTATCTCACCAAAATTTGATCATAAACATGTCATATTCCCAAGAAGTATACTCTTCAGTGAGAGATTATACTTCTGAATTTTAACAATTAGCAGTTTTTTTTCGGTTTACCACGTTAATTGGATTATTGATGGAGATAGTAACTGTCACAGCATCAAATCCTTCATGTTTAGTGATATCACACTTGTTATTTCCAGTGCGAATGCAAAACTCAGTATCAGAAACACATTTTTTCAGTAGGTGATATTATTTTTCCAGCCAGTAGCATATCACATTTCACAGGTTTGGAAATCTGGTTGGTATTATGTTCCTTTTTCTCAGAAGTGTGTTTTGAACATATTTCATAGAATCTGATAGACTGTCAAAATGTTCAAGGGATTAACACATGTTTAGAAGCTGTGACCCAATCTATTTCACTGCTCTCGCTTTTTTTTTTTCTCTGGGACCATAAGCTTTTCAAGATGGTAAGAAAAAATATTGCTCTGTTCAAAGCCTACCATTGACCTCAGTGCAACATTTTGTGTGAACCATTTTGGGGCTATTTTTGCAAGCCAGCCACCAAGCAGAGCGTACTCTCTGGTTGAATTTCAGAATGTAGTATAAACCACCTTCCTTCTTTTTAATTTTTCAGTGTAAATTACTGCAAGGAATCTCCTTAGCAAGCAGTACCAGTGCAAAGGAAGATTAATCCCCGTATGTTAGAAAGTTTGGTTTTCATGAAAGCCTGCCCCAAACCCTGTGGCGGACACAGTAGTGGGTACCAGTGTCTGCCTGCTACCAATCCTTCTACATAATACAAGGGAACAGAACAAAGTCCATCTGCCACAATAAGGCTGGACACAGTCAAAACCCCCACATGCATGGGACACAAATACAGGCATTTTTCTCTTATTCATTTGTATCCTTTTATTGTTCTTTCTCAAATCCTCTTTTTCTTTTTTCTTTCCTTCTTTGTCTTTCAATTCTCAACCTAACTTTTCTTTTTCTCCCCGCCTCCTCCTCTAAGTCTTTTCCCAAGTCTAAATTCCATTAGTAATCTTTCCATCCACCCACCTTCTCATCAAAGCTTTTTCTCCCGTAATGAGACATCCCCAATCTACATGATATGTTTACAACAAACCACACACAGGGAGAGGGGCCATCTTAGGAGTTACCCAAGGGCGTGGGCTGGACAGTCATATCTCCTTGTATTTGTCATCTTCCGAGCACCCTGGCAAAGACCAGACCATAAGGTCTGCTAAGCCGATCCAGGAACAACTAGGTTTAAGTCCTAGAGAAGCCAGTGAGTATTGTTAAATGAGCCAGTTGCATGATCAGATGTATATTTACAAACTTCATTACATTAGTGATGTTCAAATAAATTAGAGGTATGGTAGTGACAGAGAGGAAGATATTGGGACATTGTTTGAAATACCTTTGCATAAAAGAGGAGAGAAGTGTCAAATTTCTGAACTTGAGGTAATAGTGGTCAGGATGAGGGGACAGGAGGCATAACTGGCTGTTGGTTGATGTGGGTGGGTGGGAATTAAACTCATACTGGAGGCTCACTGAGGCAACAGTGTGATTGAAATCAGTGGAGAAATAGGGAGAAGAGATTTTTCGGTTTCCTTTGACTCAGATGGTGAAAAATGACCCAAAGCCTATAGATCTCCCAACAAAGTATAAACTATATTTATGCCACGTGAACAGTAATCAGACAAGGTGACTCTGGGACTATATTTTAAGCAAGGCAGACTCAAGGTTACTCTTCAACCACAAAAATAGTGAAGCATTCCCCTCGTCTAATGAACAGAACTGGCTACTCTCTTTCATCATCCCGTTTCCAGGTAAGACGCACCAGGATACCCAATCACTGACTTGCCTTCTGACAGACACAGTTCAGAATTATTTCCCATGGTGCCCCTAATGTGAATTCTCCCAAGCCACAGTAAACTAAATAAATCTAATTTTGTTTGGCCACAGGTGTGTTCCTTGTGGCCTGGTCCAACATTCAGTTGGGGGCCCTTGATATGTTCCAGGATTTGTGCATAAGGCGCTCATCTGAGAGGGCTAAACTAAAGATAGAGATTTGAAGTTATCAATACACAAGTGATCTGTGACATCAAGGAGTCTAATAAGATTTCCCACAGGGAGTTTCTAGAGAGAAGGGGTCTGATAGGATCCTATGAGTCCTGGGTATTTCAGGAATTGATTAGGTGTAAAGGCGATCAAAAAGAAGTCTAAAGGATGCTCAATCTCAGATATGCAAGAAAAGAGAATGCTCTAAGAAAGAGGGAAATGTCAAATGATACAGACATCATTGAGAAAAATAAGAGCTGAAATATATCCAATCAATAAGCTAATTAGATCAGCTCAGTAACATGGAGAAAATAATTATGACCAAAATGAATCATTTAAAGGCTTTGTTTGGATTGGCATAATGTCATGGAGGAGAAATAAACAATTAACTGTTTGCATGTTTCTATTATTTGAATAAACAGATCTGTACCTAAGGCCCACTGAAGTAGCCATGATTTAATAGACCCTCCAGATTTCAAGGCCAAGGAGCCTGGCATCTCTACTACCTGACTTTCCTGGCATAGACACTATGACTTTCTAAGGCAATTATTTAAACTCAAGCAGGTTATTTGTTACAAGTCACCTATTAACCTCTTATTATAATAGCAGGAGTAACTTCAGGTAGATCTTGTAACACTTAATAAGCATAAAAGTGTTTATAACAATAATTAGGGCCTCTGAAATGTCCTAGGACCTATGACAGTGTTTTGCATAGATTGTCTTTAATCTTCAGAACATCCAGCAAAGTATGGTTTTGTTTGCTTGTTTTTGTTTTTGTTTTTGGTTCTCTTTGTTTTTTTGTTGTTTTTGTTTTGCTTTGGTTTTGGTTCAGTTTCGTTTTTCCAGTTCTCAGAGAAGGACATTGAAAGCTGTAGAAGTGAAGGAACTTGCCCAAGTTCACATGTTTAGGAAGGTGGAATTGGACTTTAGAGCCTGTCCTTTTTCCTTTGTGCCTTGCTGGAAGGGGAAGGGAGATGAGGATGGATCCTGCAGCGCAGATCCTGGGCTACCAGTGGGAGGGCCCTATCTGGTGTGGAGAAATGTCATCTTTTAAGGAATGAGAGCAGGTGGTACAGATGTCAACAGAATAAGATACAATGTGTAGCATCGCTGCAACTGCCCTGAGTGCATGACCCAGGTCTTTGTCATGCCTATTTCATCAGCACCAAGGACAGTGACACAGAATGGATACTCAGTCTATAAATTAATCTAACTTAACTGAGGACTCAACCTGATTGCAGCAGTAGGAAATGACTTCTCATTCTCAATCTGATTTTTGCTAAAGTTGACACAATGAAAAAAATTAAAATAATTTCTTTGTCCTGCCTCTCGAGTGAACTAGTGCCAAAGTGCAATTCAATCCAAAACTAGTGACTCTAGTTAAATGCCAACAGTCTCGGAAGGATTGATTGTTAAAATTTGCTGAACCTTCGGAGAATATTGATTATTAAATCCAGTCTTTTCATGTGGAAGAGTGGGCAACTAGACCCCCCAGGCCATAGTAAGAGGGACACATCCTTGTCAGAGCCCTGGGTCTGCCTTTTCTTCCTTCTCACAGGTGGGCTACCTGTGAAGGATGGGATGAATTATATTCTATTTCATCAAGTCTTTCTACAAGACTCTGTGAGGCATATTTTGTTGCTATACAATTTCACTTGGGCTTCTCCTCCTTTTTTATAATTCCATAAGCTTGAATTTAAGGTCAATCAATGTGACAGAAAGCATTTCAAGAAATTTATTCTTCCAAAATAAAGTCACTGTTAGAGGATAATGCTCAGACGTTGAATGAAAATGTTTGACCCTCTTCAGGGATTGATAGTGCTGGGTACTTCCTCAGTCTGCATGGATTGAAAGCAAGAGGAAATGTAGTGCTGTGTGTAACAGGTTGGGCAATCTCTACTTGGATCTCAACTCCATGAGTGTCACTCAGCCAGGGCCCCAGTGGGTGCTCTTTGCAATCCATCACTGTACCAAAGCCATCCTTCCCCTGGGATGTTCCCAGCCAGTGACTGGGCACAGGGACACTAAGTTACACATCTTCCTGGGAGACATAGGACTTCTCTGACAGTGGCTTTGGCTCAATGACTCCTTGACCACCTTGCCTAGGACTGCAAGAGGGTCTAAGACACTTCCACCCAAAATTCTTTTCCTTCTTTCCTTCTCTCTTTCCCTCTAGGGTGGGATGCATCATGGTCTGAGGCTCTCCAGACCTCCCTGGTCCTCACTGTATTGTCTTTCACAGGCATTTCCCTAAGTCGCTTCTTATATATTTAATCCCATCTTGGCATCCACTTCTTTGTGGACCTGAACTAGTGCAAGGAGCATCTCTGATATCCACTGCACACCTTGCCTCTTTATCTTCACAGATATATTGTCACCCAGCCCTTCTTAAGGGGTTATTATGGGGACTCACACTATACTAAAGAAGAGTTGTTTCCTTATTGCATACATCCAGTTGCCCCAACATTACTCTTCAAGTCCAAATTGTCTCCTCTCTGTAACTTCCACTTATTGGATATACAATTTTCTTCTCTTTTTCATATGTGTTTTATCTACTGAGTACTTCCCATGTGTCCTGACCTGGGCTGGCATTTTACATACACTATCTAATTTAATGTATACCCTGTGAAGCTTGTTGGTACATTAGTATTATATAGGTGGGAGAAAAGAAACGGAAGCTCACAGAGGTTAGGGATTTGATTAAAGGACATACAGCGTGTACGTGGCAGAATCCAATTTCAAATCCAGATCTGTGTCTCTCAAAGACTGGTTAGGCTCTCATCTAGATCTAGTTCTGATTCCTGATGCTAAATCTCCAAGTACTCAAAGAGCCAGGGTTCCCAGAGTCTGTGCTCATTGTTCCTTGCACAGAAGTATAACCTCTAAGAGGAGACTGACTGTGTTTTTTCGGAACAATGATGTCATATATCAAAATAACTGGGAAACTGCCTGCTGCTGACAGCCGTACTCATAAACCAGAAGTCAGTAGATGGTTGGAGAAAATTGAGGGAGTAGTCCCAGCTAAAGAATCATGGGGATCACTGACATCCACAGAATGACTTGCTCCAAAAGCCAAAATAATCAAAAAGGATGCCTCCTTGCAAGAATTGCATTTATTTATTCCACAGATATTTATTGAATACCATCCCCTGCACTAAGTTTAATTTGAGGCTTTGGAAATCTATCCACAGACCAAACGGGTAAAACTTCCTGCCCTCTTGAGTCTTCTATTTCTAACTGGGGAGAGGACAATCGATTATTTTGAAAAATATATTAAATAAAAGATGTAGAAAAGTTAGATGGTACAAGTATTCGAGAAATAAACAGATTAGGGAGTGGAAGAAGCCCGAGTTAGGGTAGAAGACTTGCAGATTTTGAAGAAGCTGAAACAGGATCATTTATTACTGTGATGAGACAAGGACTAAGAAAATGTCAAAGGTTATGTATTCACAGATGTTCACACCTCTGAGTCTCCTAGGATTGAAAGAGCAGGGTAGCTAGTCGAACTAGATGATCAGTGAAAAAAGAAAGGGCACAGAGCCCTCTAAGGAAATGGAATGAAGACAAGGAGAGATACTGGCAGGACAGAGGAAAGGGAGAGAGGAAGACAGAGAACAGACCGTTAATGCAAAGAATTGAGGAGCTGCTTTGAATTATAGGACTCTAGGAGGAGAAATGGATAAGAAAGGGGTGCAGGTGTTTTCCAGTGTCACATGCTGGGAACTTCCACTTCTGTGTCCCCAAGAACACTTGAATAAGTGCTGCTGGGAGTTGAATGTGTTACCTGTGGTTGTGTCATTTACAGAGAGGGTTCTAACATGGATGTAAAAAAACAAAACAAAACAAACCAACAACAACAATAACAACAACAAAAAACAAACAACCCCAGCATTCACATCTTCTACCCTGTCCTCAATGAAACCATCCCATTAAGTTTCACACCGTCCTAGCTAGACTCAATGTATGTGACGTTTTCATCTACAGCTGCCTGATTCCTGTGCCTTTCTTAGTTGACTCTATTCTCAATCCTGGGACCCTGGTGTCTCCATTGCACCCCCTCACACCTCGACATTACTGAAAAGTTTCACCACCCCTCAGAGACAGAAGAATGTTAGGGATCAGGTGAGAGCCTACAGCCCTGGCTCTGGGGATTATGTATGGAAGCACATTGCTTCTCTAGTTTCGGTGGCTGAGGATGAAAGTTTCTGGGCTTTAGAAGCCAGGTCAAAATCTAACTGGAGGACAACCTGGGTTGTGCAAGTGGATTTAGAACTGAAGAATGGACCCCTGATGTGCAGACAAATATGTATCTCAATCCTTAAGGGAACCAGGGATCCTCAGGACTAAAAATAGTTCATATTTGCTCAGAAGTTCACTGTTTCTTGGTTCACCTGCAAGCCCCCGAAAGCCATCAAGCCAATGTCATCACTATACATATGTGCCCATGAGCCAGTAACCAGCAACACTGTGGCCACCATTTATTAGGTTTCCAGGTATAAACAAGTTATAGACAAGGAGAAATCAACAAAAGTAAGTCATGTAAATAGAACAAAGGGACTTGGCATGGTCAACACCATAGTAAACCACTGTCAGAGACTCCATGCCTAATTAGTCCATGACACAGCATGTCTGAACTTGAGTCCTTACTCAGGATTATCTCCTCAAGGATATGGGCAAGAGTCAAGTTTAAAAAAAAAGGTTAATGCTGTATGATTGATACATAATAAACTGAACGTATTTACAATATATGATTTAATACATTTTGGGCTATGTAGACACCAGTGAAACTCACCACAGTCAGGATAGTGAACATATTCGTCACCCCCAAAAGCATCTGCCTGGCCCGCGGCCATTGTCTGCTCCATCTTCCAGGCAACCACTGCCTTCCCTTCTGACACCAATGAATTCTTTGCGTTTTCTAGAGTTTAATATAAATGGAGTGACGTAATGTGTACTCTTTACTAAATGGTTTCTTTCACTCAGCATAATTATTTTGAGATTCATCCTTGTTGTGTTTGTATTAATCATTCATTATTTTCTCACTGTTGAGTAGTGTTCTATTATATAGACACACCACACTTCCTTCATCCATTAACTTTTCGACGATCATTAGGTGTTGACTATTATAAATAAAGCTGCTGTGAACACTCCTCAGCAAGTCTTTTTATAGACATATATTTTCATTTCTCTTGAGTAAATTCCTAGGGACAGGATTACTGGATCGAATGGTAGGCCTATGTTTAACATTTGTGGACACAAAGAAATATTTTCTAGAGTGGTTGGATCATTTTAGATGCTTACTTATAGAGTGTGAGAACCAGTTCTTCTTCATCAGCACCAACGTCTGTTACAGCCAGATTTTCTCATGTTATCCTTTCTGATAGTTGTGTAGTGGGATGCCATTGTGGTTTTAATTTGCATTTTCCTCATGAGTAAGTACGTTGAGTAGAATCTTATTTTCTCTATTGTATGAATAATTTCTTTGGAGTAGTACCCATTCAAATCTTTTCCCCATTTTTTATTTGATTATTTTCTTATTGTTATGTCTTGGGAATTCTTTACATAGTCTGGATGCCAGTCTTTCATGAAGTATTTTCTCCACATCAATGGTTTGTCTTTATTCTCTTCACAGTGTTTTATAAATGGTGGAAAGTCTTAATGTTTCCAAAGCCCAATTGATAACTTGGTAAAAATTTTATCTTGTGCCTTTTGTAGTCTAGCTATGATGTTTGCCTAAACCAGAGTTACCAATTCTTCCCCTTATATTTTATTCTCAGAATGTTACAATTTTAGGTTTAATATTTAGGTATATGATTAATATTTAGTTAATGTTTGTAGGTGGTGTGAGGTATGGATCATTTTGGGATTTTTATGGGTCTTCTGTTTGTTTGTTTGCATATGGATATCCAATAATACCAGCAACTTTTGGTGAAAAGACTATGCTTTCTCTATTGAGTTGTTTTTTGCATCTTTGTCTAATATCAATTGTCAACATATGTATGTATCTAATTCTGTTCTTTCTATTCTTTTCTATTGACCTATTTGTCTTCATTAATGCCCATACCACTCTGTCTTGATTATTCTAGCTTTATAATAAATTTTGAAATCTTTTAGTATTAGTCTTACAACTTTATACTTTTTCAAAGTTGTTTCTGCTACACTCAGCCCTTTGCATTTCCACAGGAACCTTAGACTCAACTATTCAATCTCTAACAAACAAACAAAAAGAGCTGCTTGGATTTTTTTCTCCTTGCATTGTGTCAGTCTATAGATCAATTTACAGAGAATTAACACATTAGCAATATTGAATCTTCCATTCCATAAGCACTGTATATCTATCTCTTCATTTATTGAGATCTTCCAGAATTCCTTTTGGTAATATGTTGTTATCTTCAGTGTCCAAATCTTTCATACCTTTGCAAATTTATGCTTTAGAATTTTGTATTTTTGATACTATTGTATGTGATATTTTTATTTCCATTTTTGTTATTTATTGTTGTGCATATAACTACAATTGATTTTTATATTGATCCTGTATCCTGCAATATTGCTAAACTTTCTTATGAGTCTTAATAGCTTTTCTGTATATTTCATTGTATTTTCTATAGAGATCATATCAACTTCAAATAAAACAGTTTTACTTTTTTCTTTTCCATTTGAATGTCCTTTATTCCCTCCTCAGCCCCATTATTACACTGGCTAGCACATCCAGTACAATGCTGAATTAAAACGTAGGAAGAAGATAGCTTTGCATCAGTCCTGATACTGGGGGAAATTTTCAGTCTTTGATAAAATATGATGATAGCTGTGGGTGTTTTGTAAATGCTTTTTCTCAAGTTGAGAAAGTATTTTCTATTCCTAGTTTGCTGCATTTTTGTGTTGTTTCTCAGGGTCACAGTCTTCTATTGACTAATATCCAGTGTCTTAAAAATATGTATTTGTCCTTTTATTGGTTGTTTTAGCTAAAAGAATAAATCCACTCCCCATTACTCCATCTCTTCAAAAGCAGAAGTCCAAAAGCCTTTTTGGAAAAATGAGAAAAATAACATGAAATTGAATCTCATACACTTGAATTTGGTGTCACTGTTTCTTCAGGTTCATAGAGCCTCCAAGCAGAGTTGCAGAGATGGTTTAGTGGCTGTGACAAGTGAGTGATCTGGGGGCATTCTGCTAGTGAATCACAGTGCTCAGCTCTACTACCTTCTGTGTTTATGACCTTGGAAGTTATCTAACTTCTGTGAGCTACAGATTTCTCACCTGTAAAATGGGGATGCTCATAAGAAATGATTAAGATTATGAACACAAATTATTGAACACAGTACCCAACACATAATATTCAATAATTGATAAGTTGCATTATATTTTTTAGAGACAGAGAGATTAGGGGAGGGGATGAGGGAGAGGGAGAATCTTAAGCAGGGTCCATGCCCACTGTGGAGCCAAACTCACGGCTTGATCTCACAACACTCAGATCCTGACCTTGGCCAAAATCAAGAGTTGGACACTTAACTGACTCAACCACCCAGGTGCCCCTGGTAACTTGCACTGTTGGAAAAGAGCCCTGAATTTAAAAAACAGACATGAGGTTTGTGCTGACTCAGTCACTTTTTCACTTATTAGGTGGAGTTATTCAATTAATTGCTCTGAGTTTTTGTTTTACATGTTATTACATGTATATAGAAACATATCTGTGTATCTCTAAATCTTCAAAACTCATTGTTAAAGGAGACAGGTTTTACCTTGATGGCTCAGAAATGTTTGGAAAATTGGGCCTCTCATACAGCAAGCTCTTGTTTTCTTTTCTCAAACTCCATCACTGGCCAAACCCCCAGAGCATGAAGCTGAGCATACCCTCCCCCCACCACCATTTTCCTTGCACAAGTAGTTCTGTGATGCCTAGAAAATCACACCAGATAAGGAGCCAAGAAAGCTGGGTTATAATCCTGGACACCAATCCTTTTCTTTCTTTTCTTAAAATTTTTAAAACTTTTCTTGTGTAAAAATTTCTTAATGTTTATTTATTTTTGAGAGGCAGACAGTGTGAGTGAGCAGTGGAAGGTCAGAGAGAGACGGAGACACAGAACGGGAAGTAGGAGCAGGGCTCTGAGCCACCAGCACAGAGCCTGACACGGGGTTCAAACTCAGGAGTCGTGAGATCCTGACCTGAGCCGATGTTGGAAACAACCAACTGGGCCACCCAGGCACCCCATCACCAATCCTTTTCTGATCCATGGTCTCATCTTTCTTCCCAAATGAAATTGTTGAATTGGGTCCTCCTACATATTCAGACATTCAGTTACTGTGTTCCTACTAAAAACACGGCCCTTACATTATATCTTGGAGATTCAGAGTCAAAAGATGAATTCCCTATCCTCAGACTATTCACAGTCCAGTAGGAAAGGCAGGCATGCACACAAAGGAAAAGATGATAATAATTATAAAAATATCACCATAGTCATAATAACAGTTAGCATGTATTTAGTACCTACTGTGTCCTAGGCACTCATAAAGGAGCTGTGCCCATACGATCCCATTTAGTTTTTGCCCAGAAACCCCCATGAGGTAGGGAATATATTTTTGCCTCCACTTTACTGATCAATAAACTGCAGCACAGGGTGGTAAAGTAACCTGTCCAAGATTGCACAGCTAGTAAGAAGCAGGGCTGACACCCACTCTTGGCAACTCATCTCCAAAGGCGGCCTTCCCAACCTCCCCTCTGAGCTGCCTCTGCAGCAACCAGAGCTGTGGATCATGGTGGTGTCCTTAGAATGTCTGGGACCAACAGGGACACAGCAGAAGGCAGGGAGGGAAGCACTAAGATGCTCCCTCATCTTTCCTTTCCAAATGAAAGAGGCCATGATTTCTTCTAGCACTAAAAATCCTCCCTGTAATGAAGAACTTGGCGCGGCTGCCTTTCCTGGTTGAAATGACAGGTCAAAACCTTTCCATTCTAGCTAATGGCTACAGATTCCGCCGACCTCAGGATTTCTGGAAGATAATGATGAGGTGCTGGCTTCAGTTCGCCAGAGGCACCGCCCGGAGGTTTAACTGCCAGGCCATCGTCTACTAACTGGGACAGCAGGGGCATCTCAGTTATTTTTAACCTGCCATCTTGACTCGTTTTAAACCTTTTTTTAAAATCAGAAGTTCCCCTAAGTGTTAGAGCATTCGAAAAATGCCAGCAGGAAGGCAGGAGGGGATGGGTGTGCCCTGGCATCAGCGGACAGGCTCTTCCCAGCAGAGAGGTGAGCTCTGACCCACAGGAGGGCAACAAATAATTAGAACTCACAGATGTCAAAGAGGAATAAGGGAAGTGCCGGCTAATGGTTTCGTAATTTCTGCAGGTTTAATGAGAGGCTGAAAAGAGAAGGATGTTACAAACGTTTGCAGGTAGATGTCAAGATGGGCAGGGTGGATTTCTCAGATTGGTCCTTTTATAGCTTCCACCACTCCCGGCTAGCAAGAGGTGGGGCTGAGTGTTTCTGGCGTTTAGAGGGTTGGCCTCCAATCAGTCTGAATAATGGGCAAAGCACCGTTCCGTACACAGGACACAAAGAGCTGTCTGTCACCTAGTGGGATATACTCTAGAAAGGGGCACATACAAAACAATGACAGGCAGTGGCATAAATCTGCCAGTGACTTACTCATTTGTTCACTCGTTATTACATTCAGATATTCAGTGAATATCTACATTGTCCCGGGCACTGGAGCATAGCGGTCCGTGAACTACCAGCCTTGTCTTCAGGAAGTTTACAATCAGTGGGAAAGACTAATGCATAAACAATGAGTATGTGACAGGGTGAAGGGTAAAGAGCACGGGGGATGTGTGAACACAGAGAAGAGGTAATGCAACCAGCCTGAACACATTAGGGTTGTTTCCAGAGGAAGAGAGCTTTAATTTAGAGTTCAAGTGAGAGACAGTTGGCCAAAGAAAGGGACAAACTCTTCCAGAAAGAGAAAGCAGCTTACAGAAACACACTTTTGATGAACTTCCAGGAGCTTGGTAAAATGCAAAGGGAGGAATCTGGGAGATGGGTTTTCTCCCCACCAAGATTTATGCCAATGAGAGTGAACTGCTTCTGTACCATTCACTTCACCTTTGGGGGCTTCCACGGACTAGTCTGCCGCTATTTCCCATGGATGTCTTTTAGGCTTTTCCACAACATCGTGTGTGTGTGTGTGTGTGTGTGTGTGTGTGTGTGTGTGTGTGTGTTTAACTAAAACATTGATGTTAAAAAGGAGAAAGAAAAAGAGAAACTAGCATTCATTGACACCTAATGTGGACTGTGACCCTAAAGGTTTATATTATTATCAAATATTCATGAATTCATTAATATATCCATTCCTGTCTTAAACCTTAGCATTGTCTTAGACACGGAATACAAAGGTCCTATAGATTAGCCTCTTCAATCTAAGGGATATACTCTAAAAAAGGGAACATATAAGACCTCTGATTTAGTGTAATACATATATTAAATATGTATGGAAATGTTAAGATTATTCAGAGGCATGAGGAAAGGTTAAGAAGAGGAGATATTTAATCTGGGCTTCAATGATAAATAGAAAGTAAGCAGGTCCATTGGGTGAGGAGAGAAATGCCACACAGAGAGACTCTGTAGGCCTAGGGATATGCATATGCAAAGAAATTAAATAGTTAACCCAACAAAGTTAATTGAACAAAGAGAAAGAGGAGCCCCAGGTGACTCAGTCAGTTAGGTGTCCAACTTCAGGTCATGAACTCATGGCTCATGAGTTTGAGCCCCACATTGGGCTCTGTGCTGACAGCTCAGAGCCTCGAACCTGCTTTGGATTCTGGGTCTCCCTCTTCCTCCTTCCCTCCCCTGCTCATGCTCTGTCTCTCTCTGTCTCTCTCTCTCTTTCAAAAATAAATAAACATTTAAAATTAAAAAAAAAAAACAGAAAGAAGGAGAAGACACATTGTTGAGTTGAAGTTAACATTGAAGACAATTGTTGGATTGTGAGGGAAAGCCACTCAGACTTTTGTGTAACTTTTCTAGTCAGAGCGAGGGGCTAGGAACTGACTCAAGTATGCATCTGGGAAGAACACACTCTTGACTGGATGAGAAGGGAATTGGAAAAGGGTGTGAGATAGGAGGGAAACCAACTATAAGGCCATTTCAGTAGTCCATGTAAAGATACCATGAGGGTCTTGTCTAAAGGAATAGCATTGAAGAAATTAATAGGTCACAGACCCCAAAGATATTTAGTAGTTAGCACTGGAAAAGTCTTACTGACCAACTGGACATGAGGGAAGGAAAATAGGGTAGAATCAAGGATTACTTTTAAGTTTTGGCATCAGAGACACAGTGAAATTCTATAGGATAATCACCTCTCACCCTGTCTCCTTTTCTTCACCAGAACAGTGAGACACAGAGAAGAGAATTATTTCATCTAACATCATATAACATGAAATGGCCAATTTGGAATTCAAACTAGATCTTTCTAAGGTCACACTCTCTCCTGGGTTTTCAGTGAGATTGTTGTTTAGAATTAAGAGGGAGGAGAAGATCGAGGGGGAAATCCTGAACTTCCCACCTCATCAGACTGTCTGGAGAATGTAGAGCAAGATAAAAATCACAGAAAGTGGAGCAGGAAGAATAAGAAGCACCTGGAGCTGGTCCATTAGTTTTACCGCTTGTGTTTACACTTTGGTTTCCTCTGAGTTATTCACCTGGGGTCTAATATCTTCTGTCTGGATCCTCCCCATTCTAAGCCATGCATCTCAGCATTAATCCATGCTACCTGGAAAATAAAATACAATTAGAAGAACTCCCTTTCCTTGAGTACATTGGATAATGAGAATGGTATGATCTTTTTTTGGCCATGAGAACCTTCTGTCCTCTCCTGGTCTCCAGCCCCTCCCCCATGTCCAGGAACCAGCCTCATAGCTTGGTTAAATGTCATTTGAGAATTCTTTCTATCAACATAAGAAAATGAAACAAGGGAAACTGTAAGTTATAAATGAAGACACTTAAAAGCTCACACATATTTCTAGACAACAAAATGAAGTCATTAATCCATGAGAACTTCATCCATTTATCTGCCTCTTCTAGTCTCATTTCATAAACACAAATTTTCTGTTGCATTCCCAACACATTTGGTGGAGGAAGGGGGTGAGAGATGAATTAAATGAACACCCACTCGATAATTCCTGACCTTTCCTTTAGCATGACAGTTTTATCAGTCAAGCAGAGAGATAATATGATGAGGATAAAAAGCTAATATTCTCTCCTGGTGAAAAAGAATCAATGACACTTTCACCCACAGCTTTATTGAAAAATGGATGATAATGGCTCAAGCACACCTACCAGAGTGAGCTGCTTGAAGCTACATTTAGCAAACTTCTTAGAAGATGAAATATAGCTGAGATTGTAGGGAGACCCACAAAAGAGGTGTGGGAATATTTCTTAAAATGAATGCAATAAACCCATTTCCCTACAGCCTATGGAGGACCGATGAAGTGGCGTTTGTGGAAAGGGAGAATGAACGCTGTAAATTGCCCAAGCTCACTGCATTTCTCAGCGAACGATCTTGTTTGGTGATCCTAACAGTTTTAGCCCTTGGGGAAACCTGTTCCAACTTCTGAACTACAGCTATTAGACTGGGAAGAGAGGAGAAATGCAGTCAACTATAAAAGTTTTATTATCAATTCCTAACTGGAGCTCCTAAAAATTATCTGTATTTGAAAAGTATACCTCTGGCCTCCCAGGGAAAGGATCAAGAACATTCTCCCTGTCTCTCTCTCCAAGGTCCCTAATTATTTAGATTTAGAAGTGTTTACCTCATTGGTCAGAATGCAAAACGCTGATTGGGCTACATTCTTGAGTGAGTTATAGATTAAACGAAACAGTGTCTTTCCTCTTGGGGCTGAGAAAAGTATAGGTCCTTCAACGTTGAACACTCTGAGGTTGAGTCTGAGTTTTAGGGAGGGGTGCTATTACACTGAGCTTTAGACTGCAGTATTTATTCCGGATTTCTGGAGATCTGCTGTGGAGTTTGGGTCTAAACACTTAGCAATATTAAGCACTCAGACCAATTTCCTTGTCTTCTTGCTCAGAGACCTCACTGGGCCAAAGGCCTGATCAGTTGTGAGCCTAGTCTGTCCCTTCTCACTTCCTGAGTTTCTCTTGCCTTCCTGCTGGACTTCTGTATCATGAGGGAAGGTACTTGTCCTCTACTGTCATCCCAAATTCATGAGAATAGGAGGAGCCCAAAAGTCTGATCTTCAAGAAAGATTATGCAAAACAAAAGCTCAACATTGTCCCCAGCACTTCTAAAACCCCTAGGAACACAGCAATGTACACTTCTTACATCATGGCCAGGACCGAGTATGTAATTTTCAGAACCCAGTGCCAAAATAAAAATGCAAGGCACTTTGTTAAAAATTTTTTAAGAATTTCAAGATGGCAACAGCAAAGCATGAAGGTCTGTGGTCTTGACCTTCACCTACAAGTCTCCTCTATATGGTGTGGGCAAAAAGATAGAAGAACTTTATACTCATCAAATTTGGAACATGTCACTAACATCCCACTGCTATGGATTCTTTTCCTTGAGAAACTAGAACAATTCCAGTGATCAGCCAGGATTGAGGCTATTTGGGGAAGGGAAAATATCAGCAAGGTATTATAAAAAGTGAGTATATTTTCATTCTCACATCCTTCTTTATGCTCCTGTGTCTCTACCCGGGACCAAGGAGATACAAGTCCTCCACAGCTTCATGCATATCACTTTGATGTTGACCCTGAACACTTGTAAACTGAATCAATAGGTGTTTTCTACTGCATTTGGTACATCATCACATTCTACACAAGCCAAAAATCACCTTTTATTCCATTCTATTCTCAAATTTGATTTATGTTGTTCATTCATGTTCTTTCTGTTGTTATTTGCATAGGCAATAACTACACATCGTATCATTAAAATAAAATGCAATGGATTTTCCATCACCTTATAACATTCTACACACTAAGGACCATTTGTTACCAATCCAATCTTTTATTCTGACAGAGAAAATAACATTGTACTCTCTACATGAACAGACTACCTAACTCTATCCACTCTGTCCAAGCCAGTCCTGCACCCATGCATGTTCCTAGTGGATCACATACCTCTTCTTCAAAAAGTAACAGTGTGTGTGTGTGGGGGGGGGGGTTCCTCTGAAACTGATGCTTCTTCTTTTAACCTGACCCAAAAGCCTACTCCATCCCCATATCTCCCATATTCCACATGCTTCCAATGACCCAGTGAGTTATTATTTGTAACACCAATCCCTCGATCCCCATCTGTACCTTAAATTGAGACCCAGAATGGATGAGATTATTACAGAACCTCACAATCTACACACCGAATTTTAAAACTGTAATTGATACTTCCTGTGTCCTAACAGCGTTCCCAAAACATGAATTATAATCCAGACCAGGCTTTCACCGGAATGTCCACCAGAGTGCTAGTCTTCCTTAAATTCTTCCATGGAGAAAAGTAGGGTAAACAAGGAGTCCTCCTGAAATATATTAAGTCTCTTCCTGAAGATATTTTAGAGCTATCCCAGATGCTCGTGTTCACCATGAACCTCCAAGAAGGGGCTCTTGTCCATCATATTTTTGTAATTGCTTTTTCCATCAGTTTCCCCCACACCCACCTCCTCTCCCACCTACACTACCAAATTACAGTCTCCAAAGTATATCTGAGAAAATGAGAAAAGCTGCCTGGGACACTGCCCATGTCATCAGACACAGAGCAGATTGTCAATGTGTCCCCAAAAAACAGGACCTCAAAGGAGGACCTTTTTTTTTTTTTTTTTTACAACATCTAGTGGTCCCGGTTATGCAAAGTCTATTGCCCAGGAACTGAAAACTCATTTGGGAGAAATCCCTTGGCAAGAGTTTTGGACATTCTTTTTCAAGCAAACTGCCTTATGTCTTCAAGTGGGACATCTGAGCAATTCCTGTCCCATTACTACAATGGCAGCATCCCCATGCTTCCCAAAAACTCTCCTTTACCCCTAATGGCCACCCTTATTGACCCCACTACATTTTCAATAGCTGCGATTCCACATCTCTTCATTCTTAGCATGATGATCCAACCATAAGCAGCTGCTCGTTTATGGTCGTAACCAACTCCAGAGCAGCCATTCTTGGCTTGTTCTCCTCACAACCCATGCCTTCTCTTCTGTTTTTCTCCATCCTGGGCATAACCTTGCAGAACTTTTAACATTTTGTGAATTGCTTGTTTATTTGTTTCCAGAGCAATTCCTTCAGAGGCCCACATAGAAGAAGAAACATCCTTTGCCTTGTGCCTTTTCCACTTTTGCTTTTCCTCAGCTTTTCGCTCCTATTGACCCTAGGGAACCATCACGACTCCGTAAGTAGAAGCCATTTCTATCACTTAGTTTTCTGTTGATTCCATTTAGAAAATTTCCACCTACAGCACAGGGATTCATACTTTTATGAATTTTTGCTGCTCCAAATACACAATATTCATGATTTTCTGTGTTTTGTTATGGAAGCATTATCTGTGTTTTGAGTAGAGTACTATTTTCATTTCAAATTTTAGAATTTCATTTCTCTCCTTTTTTCCCCCAGCATTTTACATATTTGATCATCCTTTTCTAGTTCAAACTTCCTCCTTTATTGGCCTAGCATTAGCCAACGTGTCAGTGTGGCATAAAAAAAAACCATGTACTTTGAACTTTCAAACGTGACCTACCTTCAAACGTGAAAACACTCATTACTAGTTATGTGATGATGAACAAATGCTTTAAACATCTTTAGACTTCGTTCTTCTGTCATGAGACAGAAATAAAGCCTACTTGATAATGTTGCAATCATGGAAACACATTTCTTCATTAAAAGAAATATTTATTTTCTGCTTGTTCTGTGCCAGACACATTCAATGAGATAACATATCATATCATGTTTTAGCTCAATGCTTGGCACCTACTAAGTATTCAATAAATTGTATGTACTGTGCTTTTTCCCTGCTGTCATTCAACTGTGGACTGTTCCAACATTCAATAAAATTTGGGTGATGATTTCTCTCTAGAAAATCATCTCTGTGCTCAAGGCTTTAATTGTCATGTTTTTACTGACTGTCCTCTACTCAGGTTTCATACCACATTTCTATTTAAATGGACTTTCGGTACTTGGAATTCAAAGTCTCTGAAATGCATACATCTCTCTAGGAGACGTACATAAACCACCTACCTGCAAACATGGGCACTACAACCATGTTAGTTCAATTCATAGGTGTTAGTTCATTTATTTATTTATTATTTTTACCTACTACACAAAAACTGGCTTCACCCTTCAGTGTCCTTATCTCTGTCTCCAGCACCACCATCCTCAGGAGTGAAACCCTGGAGTCAATATATAAAGCCTCTCCTCACTGGCTGTAGGCAAAGTCTTATTACTTCAGTATCCATAAGTCTCCATTGAATTCACAACTTCCTCTGTGATTTAAACTGTCACCTTCTTTTTCTTTTTAAATGTTTAGTTTTTTATTAAAAATTTTTAAATGTTTAGTCATTTTTCAGAGACAGAGAGAAACAGAGCATGAACAGGGGAGGGGCAATGAGAGAGAGGGAGACACGGAATCTGAAGCAGGCTCCAGGCTCTGAGCTGTCAGCACAGAGCCTGACATTGGGCTCTAACCCATGAACTGTGAGATCATGACCTGAGCCAAAGGCTGATGCTTAATTGATTGAGCCACCCAGGTGCCCCAATGTTTATTTATTTTTGAGAGAGAGAGAGAGAGAGAAAGAGAGAGAGGGCAAGCAGGGGAGGTGCAGAGAGAGAACGGGGAAAGAGGATCGGAAGCAGGCTCTGCCCCAAGAGCTGAGAGTTCAATGCAGAGCTCAAACCCATGAACCATGAGACCATGACCTGAGCCAAAGTCAGACACTCAATGATGAAGCAACCTAGGTGCCCCTAAGCTCTTACCTTCTGGTGTGACTTACTAAATTACCCCCGACTTGTCTTCCTTCTTTCCAGTTCCTTTCCCTCTCTCTCCATCACACTAATTTTAATCTTGTTAATGTCTACTTTTCACCATATCAATCCCTTGTTCAAACTCAACATCCTTTCATTAATCAATCGAGTTCCTAAAATAATAACATTTCGAACCCCTTAGTCTGCCTGGCATTCTTGCCCCTCTGTGATTTGCTCACATGCAACCTTTGCAGTATGATAGTCCATTACTTTCCTGCTTATGGACCCTTCTTCCAGGCTTGTCTGTTGCCCAGCCCATAAGCACCCCTTCCTGATATCTTCCCTGCCGCATTGATTCAGCCTCCTCACGTACACTAACTTCCAGGGAGGTAAAGGTGAATAGGCCGCCTGAACCTACATATTTTAGTAGCAGACAGGAGACACAAAAAGAATCAGACAAATTACAATAAGTAAAGAATATTCAAAAAACTCAATGTATAACCCAAGCGCTCTGAAGCTCCATAGAATAATGGAAAAGATAAGGTCTCATAAAAATACATATATTAACAAATGTTATGTATTTTTTAATCCTACCAATTATAACAGGATAAGACAGACATATCCAAGTAAAATTATAATAGAACCTCAGTAACAGGTCAATATTAATTTACAGAAAGCCGGGAGTAGCATATTCTTTTTTTTTTAAATATATTTTCATTTATTTCTAGGAGAGAGAGAGAGGCAGCGTGAGCAGGGGAGGGTCAGAGAGAGAGGGAGTCACAGACTGAAACAGGCTCCAGGCTCTGAGCTGGCAGTCAGCACAGAGCCCGACGCGGGTCTCGAACCCACGAACCGCGAGATCATGACCTAAGCGAAAGTCGGATGCTTAACTGAATAACCACCCAGGCGCCCCAGTAGTAGCATGTTCTTAAAGGCAGCGTAACTTGAAATCCTTCCATCTGTAGTGAAAAAAGTCATTTTGTGAAACCTTACATAACCAGAGACCCAGAGTTACACAGAGGCAATGTATTCCACTGTGTGACTGCAGAGGATGCAAAAATATTTTTGTTTAGCTTTTTTTTTTTTTTTTAATGTTTTATTTATTTCTAGGAGAGAGAGAGAGACAGCGTGAGCAGGGGAGGGTCAGAGAGAGAGGGAGTCACAGACTGAAACAGGCTCCAGGCTCTGAGCTGGCAGTCAGCACAGGGCCCGACGCGGGGCTCGAACCCACGGACCGCGAGATCATGACCTAAGCGAAAGTCGGACGCTTAACCGACTAAGCCACCCAGGCGCCCCTGTTTAGCTGTTTCTTAGGCCCTCTTTACAAAAGCCAAGAGCCAAGCACTAACCAGCCCCTTTCAGAGAGCACTCATGTCACATCACTTTTCATGTATTATGTGCCATCCTTCAGAGCAAGCAGTATCATCTCCAACCCTGATGAAATTGAGATTCAGAAAGGAGAAGTAAGCTTCCCAAGATCACTGTGCTAGTAAGTGATGGAATATAGTCAAAGCAACACTGCCTGCTGCATATTGTCTTATTCATATTTTCAGCAAGAGTTTCTCAGCCATGGAACGATGGACACTTTGGTTGTGGGAATTTGTCTAAGACAAGGAACAGCTTCCCTGTAGAGGCCAGTAAAACACCCCAGATTACGACAACCAGAAACATCTCCAGACATTGCTAAATGTCTCCTTGGGGAGATGAAATCATCTCCAGTTGAGAATCACTGCTCTGGGTGAACAAACTATCCATGAGATTTTTTTTTGGACCAAAATGTGAGCCGGTGGGCACCCAGGACATGATGTGCATCAGAATGCATGCCTAATTCTTCACTGTGCTCAGACCTCATACAAAGATCGCGGGGCACGGATAAACTAGTACTGAAAGAAAAATGTGTAGCTCTTTGTCTAAAACGAGGGACTTTAAAAACAAGTGAGCAGTCAGCTCAAGGAGCTGGATAATTGATGAAGCCACATTTAAATGTTTTTTTAATGTTTATTTATTTTTGAGAGAGAGGGACAGAGTATGATTGGGGTAGGGGCAGAAAAACAGAGGAGATACAGAATCTGAACCAGGATCCAGGCTTTGAGCTGTCAGCACAGTCTGACGCGGGGCTTGAACCACGAACCATGAGATCATGACCTGAGCCGAAGTTGGATGCTTAATTGACTGAGCTGCCCCGGTGCCCCTTGATGAAACCCAATTTTTAACAGAGTTGAAAGGATACAATAAAACTAAAGATAAGTTAGTAACATATAGATCAAACAGATGAAACAGTACAGAGAAAGTTATCCAAATCAAAGATAGTTCTATAAGAACAATACACATAATATATGTATTTATACATGTTTACATAATAAATATAAATACAAATATATATATGTATATATATATAGCTTTCAATATATAGGAAGTTATAGGATACATACATACAAAATGGGTTAAAGAGATATAGACAGATGATAGATAGATAGGTAGATAGATAGATAAATGATAGAGATCTTTTCTCAGGATTACAAGGATGATTCCACATCTGAAAGGTAATCAATAAAATCTAACACCCATTTATAATATAGAAACGAACTATCAGAGAGCTATCTTTAATTTAACAGTGATTTAAAAACCCACACTATATTGAGCAAAAATACTTAGTAGAGAAGTTTTAGATGCATCCTCATTTAAGCTGACAGAACAAGAGTTACCTCAAGGGCTGCTATTGTAACCATCATACTCCATGTATGAGTAAATGCTACAAAACTGCAGATAAAACAGAAGTGTCAAATTTGGAAAGAAAGGGATAAAGCGCTTATTATTAGCTGATGATTTGATTTCCTACATAAAAAACTCCATAGAGGGGCGCCTGGGTGGCTCATTCAGTTAAGCTTCTGACTTGATCTCAGGTCATGATCTCACAGTTTGTGGATTTGAGCCCCATGTTGGGCTCTGTGCTGACAGCTCAAAGCCTGGAGCCCGCTTCAGATTCTGTATTTGCCTCTTTATCTGTTGTTTCCCACATACCCCTCCCCCTCAAAAATAAACAAAACATTTTTAAAAAATCTCCATAGAAAAAAATACAGTATCAAAACTAATAGAAGGGTTCATGACCATTGTCGGGGGTAAGATCAACTTAAATATTCTCCTCCACCAACAAAGCCCAACCAGGAAATATGATAGAAAATGCATTATTTAACAAAGAAGCTCTAACCATCAAGTGATATCATAATAACATGAGAAAAAAGACAGACACTCATTAAAAATCATGAAAATTCCAATGAAAACACAAAGAAGAAATGAAGAGGAATTTCTGCACTGATGGAAATGCTACATGTCGTGATTGGGTTGGTGGCTTTACAGATGTATTCGTTTGTTAAACTCTTCGAGTTGTACATTTGAAACCTGCACTTTATATTGTTGGCAAATTCAACGAAAAATGAGGAAAAAAACAATGGACTCAACATTAAGCCCATGAGTTTATGAAAGATTAAAAAGGTAGATAATATTCAGATCTGGCAAAGGTATGAACAAAAATTCTCATGTACTCTGAGCAGTAATGTGAACTAACATAGCTATTCTGAATATAATTCTGCAAGAATCAAGCGATTTTAAGTGTGGATATGTACTAACCCAGATATCTCTCACCTGGATTTATATTCTAAAGAAATACTTTCAGAAATCTATAAGGATGCATCTAGACAGATGCCTATTATAATAGTGTTATTTTTAGAACAGAGCACGGAAAGATATCTAGGTACCACTAAAGAATGGAAACATAAAATGTGATAGATCTACATTATAGAAAACTAGTAGTTACAAATAAAGACTAGACATACCAACAGTAAGATGAGTAGATCTTATAAGATCTACTCATCTTATAAGTAGTCAGATTTTTGTAGAAGGAAGGAAGGAAGGAAGGAAGGAAGGAAGGAAGGAAGGAAAGAAAAGAAAGAAAGAAAGAAAGAAAGAAAGAAAGAAAGAAAGAAAGAAAGAAAGAAAGAAAGAAAGAAAGAAAGAAAGAAAGAAGCAGTTGTGATTTATAGCAAAATACCAATACAGACTTCTGAAACAAATAGAACTGTACCCATGATACTCAAGATATACATGCATATTTATAGATATGTGTAAAACATATTAGAGTCAATGCTTATAGTGGAAGTGATACTCATGAATGAAGAGGAAATAAAGTAAAATAAAATAATATAAATAAAACAACAACAAAAGGAACCTTAACTAGACAAATAATAATTATGTCTTATGAATTAAGGAGAAAGAGAACCAGTCACTTTGTACCTAAGTTCCAAAGCAGAAATATAATAGAAGGGAATGTGGCCAATGCAGTATGTGTATCTGATTTGTCCTAGATTTCAAGCCCAGGATCTTTTCCATTTAAATAGGCCAATATATGGGGTGCGTGGGTGGCTCAGTTGGTTAAGCATCTGACTCTTGATCTCAGCTCAGGTCTTGAACTCAGTGTCATGGGTTCAAGCCGTGTGTTGGGCTCCTTGCTGGGTGTGAAGCCTACTTTAAAAAAATAGGCCAATATGCTAAAATATTTTACGCTGTATCATGATTTCTTATGCTGTAACTAGTTTGGCTTAGAGGATCAGTGTCCCACTACAACATCTGTGTTTAGCCTTCTTTATAAGACAGTACAGTAGAATCAGACACTACCATAGGAAAAACTCCTTGGGCTAGAGTAGAGAGCCCTGCCCTGCATATCACTGACTATTTTTTACAGGTTTTAGCAAGTCATTCACCGTCATAAGGTGATGGCTTTGAAGAGATGTTCTTCCAAACTTTCTTTTCTAATTTTTTTTATATCTAGAGACAGAACCCTGAAAAATCCACTGAAACTACAAATACTGATGGACACATGAACCCTGAGTTTTACCAGCCATGAAGGAGCTGTTTGGGACATGAAAATATATGTGATTTCATTCTAGCCAGTGAAGTCCAACACAAGTGTTGAATCACTAAATTGCATGCCTGAAACTAACATTACTCTGTATGTTAACTAACTTAAACTTAAATTAAAAACTTTAAAAAACTTTTTTTAAAGAAAATAAGAGAAGAAAATTTTATTTATTTATTTTGTTAAATAATTTCACAATCACAGAAATTGCTGTCAATATCTTTAGCCAAACATACATTGATTTACTTACTCATTGAATAATGAGAGTCTATTGGGAGCCAGGCACTGTTAGAGGTACTGAAGAATCCAACATTGCATAAACTCTGTCCCTGAGGATTTTATCATCTCAAGGAAGAGGAGGACTAATGCGTTACTACATAACAAATGTAGTTAATTACACCGTGATGAATGCTATGGACAGAATGCTATAAGAATATAAAACAGCAGGCTCTTACCTAACTTGAGTAACATCAGGGAAAATGTCCTCTATGGATGAGGCATTTAAGTTGAGTCTAGAAGGGTGATATAAGCTGGCTGACTGAAAGGATTGCATACAAAAGGGGAAAATGCTCCAGAGAGACACCAGACAGGGGAGAAGGTCATGTAGTGAAGGGTGTTAGAAAACATTGCAAAGGAAATGGGAGACAATTACAGGGCTTTAGGGAGTTGACATGATCACATTCACATTATACTAACATTTCTCTGGCTTCTGTGTGGAAAGTAAATGCTATCCAGAGAGTGTTTTGTAGAAGAAAATAGTAACTGTGAAGAGACAGTCACAGAAGTCCAGGAGAGATAATAGGGCATAGATGAGGGTGATGGAAATGAAGAAGGTAAGAAGTTTGTGGGTGTTAAAATACCTCTAGGGATTAGCAACCTGGAAATTCTCTGACTTGGGTACTAGCTGGCCATAAAAGAGAAAAGGAGAGAGAAATTAGGAATGATCTTCCACTTTCTTACTTGGAATTGGGTGGATTCATTCAATGAGATGGATAAGACTGGAAGAAGGACAAGTTTAATGTGAGTAATAATCTGGCTTCAAGAAGGAGAAACATCAAATCCAGCATAAGTGCAGATTATAGAAACAAAGGGTTCATAAGGTCGCTACCAACCAACCCTCGAGAAAGTCTGATGAAAAGCAGTCTCCATTTTCCCCTCATTGAATACGGTACTTCACACTGATATCCTGTGATCTCATCTGTATTTTCTCTGATATACGCTGACCTGGTTTCTCTTTGTCTTCTTTCCCTAGACTACCCTTGTCTCCTGCTTATTATCTCAGGGTAGTCAAGACTACCTCCCCCCCAATGTGTTACCCTCATATTCCTGTCCACTTAAGTCAATATTTTTCTTCCTATCCAACACAATTTAATGTTCACTTCGCTAAGGCCCCTTTCATCAAGTTTTACTCATACCCAAGAAGAAATATGTAACTACTTTCCCAGAGGTTTAAATTTCCAGAGATTTGGGGGAAAAAGAAGTAGGCAGCAAGTGTAATACAAGTATTGCTTGACTGTTGAAGTAGAAAAGTCACACAGTTCCTAAACTACAGTATTTTGAATATGGCAGTCTCATCATGGAAATGAGACAAGACCATTTATATACGATGTTACTACTTTGGGAAAATCACAATTACTACTGACATCCATCTGATAAACGACTTCTCTTGGGCCAATATTAACTCCGTTGGAACAGATCTTCAACAGCAGTAATGTCCTTCCTATAATGAGGTCTCAGCCTCCACATTCCACCAAGTCTTCTGGCTTCCTATTATGCACGAACCATTGAGCCAGTGCCAGCGCTGCCTTCCACTGATTCAAGCAATGTTACTTTTTCAAACTTAAAAAATATACAATCTGTTTTAAAGTAGTTACATTTCTTCCCATAACAGGAAGATTTCTTTTATGGAAAAAAAAATGGTTCTTGTTGCAGTAAAGTTTTCTGCTAAACAAAAAATTCCTATGAGAGATGCAAATTCAATGATATTGAAGGTTGCATTTCCTCATTCTCCTGTGTAGACAAGAATCCTAATTGTGATGAGTCCTATTTATCTCACCTGTGTGAATTCATACTTCTTCCTCGTATGTAGTACCATTAACACTGATAGCATAATGTAGATAAATGATTGTTTTATGTCTGTCCTATGAATCGTGGAGATTTAGAGATTTCTCAGGGAATATATAGGCAAAGACTGAGTAGTGATTATAATCCCCGGAGAAGAAAATAGATGTATTAGTTAATAAACAAGCTCTCATTTATACTTCAGATATTAAATAACTTATATTAGCTTCATGGCCCTGATTTGATTAGAGGAATTATCACACAAGAAATAACGACAAAGTGTCAGGACACATGTTAAAGCTGAAGAAGACATGAACCACCCACAAAAAAAACAGTTGCCTTTGCTAAAATACAAACCTTATTTTTAGGACATATCACTCATGATGCAGGCCTAAAACCCACAATACCTATGACTCTGAGCAGAAGGGCAACAGGAAAAACCAATGGCTAATGAGGCAGATGAAGAACCGACACTTAAACCATTTTGCCTCATCTAGAACCTAATCTAGGAACTCTCCTTCATTAGCAAGAAATCTAGTATGTCCCCGACAAGAGACACGGATTTTTTTTTTGTCTCTTAGCACAAAACATGCTGAAATTTCTCTTAACTTGAAAACAAAACTAACCAACAACAAAAATCACTCAGTTGATTCCTCAACCGACTACTTCAGATAACCCCTTCTTTCTTTTCACCAGTAAACTGAAGAGACGCTTCCTCCTCACTGTCTCACCCTTGAACTTCTCAACCTCCAGGGAACTTCTTTCATAACCACTGAAACTATTGTTACCAGGGATTCTTATGAGTATCGTGACCACAAAGCTGATCATACAAACTGGTGAAAAGGGACGTTATTAATAATTAAGCTTCAGCTTGGACTGCCGTGAACCAACAGGGCATATCGTCATGACAACCAGACCCGTAGTAGTAAAATCTAACAGAGTAATTACTCCTTGACGCTTTTGCAATTACTGATTTCGTCAGCTGTTACTCCCTGGTGTTCAGCTCTAGCCTTACCTTACGAGACGTCCCTTTTCCCTGGCATTCCTCCCAACCATTGGGTTGCTTTCTTTCAGTGCCCTTTGCAGGCTCTTGTTCTTTTTATTATTTCAGTGTTCAAGTCCCCACGGCACTGAACCTGGACGACTTCTCTTTTCACAGCACACAAACTTTTGGTTATTATCATTCTCTCTCCTAGCTTCTATTTTAATTTATGCCAATAATCCCCATACGCATATTTTTAGCTTTATCTTTTCCTCAGAGCTCCAGAACCATACCCAAATCCCCATGTGGCATACAGCTTTTGAGAAATCATGGCCATATCAAAATACAGTTGATTACATCTGAAATCATCTTCCACCCAGACAACTCAACCTACCATGCATGTTCTGGATTTAGGTGAAACGACCCATATTCTCGAGTCATAAATTTAAGTGTCAGCTGTATCAATCAGGTGAACTCTAGCTACTATGTAAAAACAAGACGAAACAGAACCACCACAAAAAATTACCAATGTAAAACTTCAAAGTCTTAACACACCTGCACACACTCCTGCCATTTTTCAGTCTCAGTCGAGTCACTGCAGATCATTGGGGTCTCTGCTCCATGCCGTAATTTGGAGGTGCCAGCTGTTTTCATCTACTGGATCTACCATCTTCTAAATGTGGCTCCCATATCATCCTGAAGTGATCCAGCCCACTACTCGGGAGATGAAAGAGAATATAGAGAAAGCATACCCTCTTTAACTCCTCTGCCCACAAGTCGCTTCTGTGTACATTCCATTGGCAAGAATTTGTCATGTGGTCCCACCCAGCTGCGAGGTCATTAAGAAAGATCTAGTAAGTCTGTGCAAAGGTGGAAGGACTGGCTTGGTCACTCTAGCTAGTGTCCACCTCATATGTAATCGTTTACCTAGTCCTGTGTGTACTTCTTTCATAATGCCTTGGATGTGCTGCTATTTTCTGTTCTGTATTGTCCGTTCTTTATTTAAGAGTCTCAAAATTCTCACCAAGATACTACAGTTGCCCATGCTTGGCTTTCTCTGGCACAATTCTGATCTTTCAAAGTTTAATGGATCAAATCATTATCTTGGTCAGAACTCTGAGACCTCAAAATAAAACTCAAATGCCTCAGCCTGGAACAAAACTTTCTTCATATTATAGGTGCTGCCCAGAGATCTTATCACATTTATCTAAATATGTTTCATGAAAACACTGAAGGTAGCCTAAAATTCCTGTAAGACTTTGACTCTGTGTCTTTGAACATTTTAATCTCTCCCATCTTTTTTTTTTTTTTTTTTAAGTAGGCTCCACACTCAACGTGGGGCTTAAACTCATGACCTCGAGAGCAAGAATTATATGCTCTCCTGACTGAGCCAGCCAGGCTTCCCATCTCCCTATTGTTTTAAATGGTTAGCCACACTCATTTATCCATTCTGTAATCCAGGTGTCTTTTTCTCAAGGAAGCCATCCCTGACTTCTCCCTACTAACTGCCAAACTGTTGCATGCTTCTCTGTAAATTATACTCCCTTGCTAAATTGTGTTTATAATTGCCTATTTATCTGTTCCTTATCTAGAATATTGAGTGTATAAGCATATGACATAAAAGTTTGATGAATGAATTAATCATTAAGAAAGAACAGTTGAGCCTTTGATAATTTCACAGACTGTGACTCAACTCTTCTCTGTCCCCACTGAAATCCAATAAGCAGAAAACAAACAAATTGTCAAGTAGAGGATCTAGATTATTTATAAGAAGAGAACACAAAGAACCAAAGAATTTGTCAGTATTGAATGAAATTACTGAGTGGTTATATAATCTTTATAGTGTTAGCAAGGTAATTTTTGACTCCTGTCGTTTTTTTTTTCTAATTCTTTCATAAACAAATCCTCTCTTTAAATATTTTCCCTGCATATATCTTTCTTTGCTTATACAAGTTCTCATCAACTATTTTTTGGCTTTATCCTATTTACTGGTCTCTCTGTCTCCCTTTTGTCCCCAGTGAGGACAGTATGCATGTTGTTGCCAGTTAAAACTCCAAAGCTTCACTTGATTATTGTTACTATCACCTCACCCCAATCGGAAATTATTATTGTTTACCTGAAGGACATAATTATGTAAAGGACAAAACTCCTTTCCCTAGACTAGGCACTTAAAGGTCACCAAAATTTTATCTTTTCCATCTCCTCTATCTATATCTACTAATATTACCCAGGATGGAGGTGACTCTTGAGTAGGTGAAGACCATTCTCACTTTCTAAACCAATATTCAATTTTTACTTTTCCCTCTACTCAATTCCATTACATGAAAAACCCATAAATTTTACGACACATTACCTTTTGGTTTACTTAATTAAATCTATTGCATTTCAAAAAGGGAGTTCTCCAGAGTAGAAACTGCTTATTATTTTCTTATTTCCCAAGTATTGAGCACATACACTGTGCATACAGGTCACAAACCCCACAAAAACAAACAAACAAAAATATGAACAGAATACTCTATTTTTTCAAAGTCTAGTACTGATTATTTTACTGAGTTGTGGAGACATGGATGGCACTAAACATGTGTTAGTTTCATTCAGCTCAACAAGAACAATTTGCCTAAGAGCTGCTAAATTAAAAACAAAAGTCCAGCTATTTGTTGTCTTTTTCATTTTAGCCACTCTGCAGGGGTAAGGTGACACCTCACTGTGGTTTTGATTTGCATTCCCCTGATGATAAGTGATGATAAACATCTTTTCATGTGTCTCTTGGCCAAGTGTATGTCTTCTTTGGAAAAACATCTAGTTGGGATTTCTGCTCATTTTTAATCAGATTACTGATGGTTTTGGGTTTTTGGGTTTTGGGTGTTAAGTTGCATGAGTTCTTTGTCTATTTCCAATATTAAGCCCTTCTTGGATATGTCATCTGTAAATATCTTCTCCCGTTCAGTAGATTGCCTTGTCATTTTGTTGGTGGTTCCCTTTGCTGTCCAAAAGCTTTTTATTTTGGTGTAACTCCAATAGTTTAATTTTTGTTTTCTTTCCTTTGCCTCAGAACATGTATCTAGAAAAATGTTCTTATGGCCAATGTCAAAGAAATTAATGCCTATGTTTTCCTCTAGGACTTTTATGGTTTCAGGTCTGACACTTAGGTCTTTAATCCATTTTCAACTTATTTTTGTGTCTGGTGTAAGAAAGCAGTTCAATTTCACTCTTGCATGTTGCTGTTCAATTTTCCCAGCACCATTTTTTGAATAGACTGTCTTTTCCTTATTGTATATTCCTGCCTCCTTTACCATGGATTAATTGATGATAAAAGCATGGGTATATTTCTGGGATCTCTACCCTTTCCAGTGATCTATGTGTCTATTTTTGTACCAGCACCATACTATTTTGATTATTATAACTTTGTATTATATCTTGAAATCTGTAATTATGACACCTCCACCTTTGTTTTTCTTTCTCAAGATTGCATTGGCTATTTGGGATCTTCTGGATTCCATGCAAATTTTAGTATTGTTTGTTCTAGTTCTGTGAGAAATGTCGGTATTTTGATAGGGATTGCGTTAAATATGTAGATTCCTTCTAACAATATTTATTCCTCCAATCCATGAGCATGGAATGTATCTCCATTTGTTTATGTCATTTTCAGTTTCTTTCATCAGTGCTTTGCAGTTTTTGGAATACAGGTGTTTCACCTTTTGGTTAAATTTATTCCTAGGTATTTTATTCCTTATGGTACAGTTGTAAATTACACTGTTTTCTTAATTTCTCTTTCTGCTACTTCATTATTATTATAAAGAAATGCAACAATTGTTGGCAAGAATGTGGAGGAAAAGGAAACCTGGTGTTGAAAGGAACCTAATGCAAATTGGTTCAGGGATTGTGGAAAGCACTATGGAGGTTCCTCAAAATATTAAAAGTAGACTTACTGTATGATCCGGTAATTCTACCACTGGGTATTTGCCCAAAGAAAAGGAAAACACTAATTCAAAAAGATATGTGTATTACACATATGTGTAATGTGTATTACAGCATTCTTTACAATAGCTAACATATGGAAGCAATGCCATTGTTCATCCAAATATGAATAGATAAAAAAGGCGTGGTGTACATATACAATAGAATATTACTCAGCCAAATAAAAACATGAGATCTTGCCATTTTCAGCAGCATGGATGAATCTGGAGGATATCATTCTAAGTGAAATAATTCTGGAAAGACAAATACCATAAGATTTCACTCATATATGAAATTTAAGAAGCAAAACAAAGAAAAAAGAGTCAAACAAAAACCAGACTCTTAAATATAGAGAACACGGTAGAGCAAACTGTGGTTGCCAAAGAGAGGGGGGTGAGCAATGGGTGAAATAGGTGAAAGGGATTAACAGTACACTTACCATGATGAGCCCTGACCCATGCATGGAATTGCTGTATCATTATATCACACCTAAAACTCATGTAACACTGTATTAATTATATGTCCATTAAAAAAAAAAAGCTAGCTGAATTACAATGCACAAGTTATACTTAGCTCTCTGTGGAACATCAGGAGTGTAGTAGATAGGATAAGACACCTTCTGGTTTCTGATAACCCCCAAATTCTATAGTTCTACTTACTTCAAACTGAAAGAAGTCTTGGTTTATTGATTAGCATGATATTCTCATGTCAATTTAAATTTCCTATATTTAAAATTATTCCTGGGTTGCGAGGGTCATTCAATATTTGCAAATCAATCAATATGATACATCACATCAATAATGCTGAAGAAGCATTTGACAAAGTACAACATATATTCATGATAAAAACCCTCAACAAAGTAAGGTTAAAGGGAACATACCTCAGCATAATAAAGGCCATGTATGAAAAACCCACAACTAACATCATCCTTAATGGGAAAAAATGAAGAGTTTTTCCTCTAAGTCAGGAACAAGACGGGAATGTCCACTCTCACCACTTTCATTCGACACAGCCCTGGAAGTCCTAACCATAGCAATCAGAGAACAAAAAGTGATAAAAGGCATCCAAATCAGTAAGGATTTGCAGATGACATGATACTATTTGTAGAAAACCCAGACTCCACCCCAAAACTGTTAAGACCGACCGATGAATCCAGTAAAGACACAGGATACAAAATAAAATGTGCTGAAATCTGTTGCATTTCTATACACTGATAATGAAGCAGCAGAAAGAGAAACTAAGAAAACAATCCCATTTACAACTGCACCAAAAGCAAGGTACCTAGGAATAAACCTAACCAAAGAGATGAAAGACCTGTACTCTGAAAACCACAGAGCACTGATTTAAGAAACTGAAGAAGACACAAAGAAATGGAAAGACATCCTGTGCCAATGGATTGTAATCACAAATATTATTTTTAAATATCTATACTACCAAAAGCAGTCCACAGATTTAAAGGAATCCCTATCAAAATACCAACAGCGTTTTCCACAGAACTCATACAAACAATTCTAAAATTTGTATGGAAACACAAAAGACTCTGAATAGCTGAAGCAATCTTGAAAAAGAAAAGCAAAGCTGTGGCCTCATAATTCTGGATGTCAAGTTATATTACAAAGCTGCAGTAATCAAAACAGTATGGTACTGGCACAAAAATAAATACACAGATCAATGGAACAGAATAGAAAACCCAGAAATGAACCCACAACTACATGGTCAATTAATCTTTGACAAAGCAGAAAAGAATATCCAGTGGGAAAAAGACAGACCCTTCCTCAAATTATGTTGGGAAAACTGGGCAGCAACATGCAAAAGAAAGAAACTGGACCACTTTTTTACACCATACACAAAAATAAACTCAAAATGGATTAAAGACCTAAATCGGACCTGAAACCATAAAATCCTAGAAGGGAACACAGACAGTCAGTTCTTTGACACTGACCATAGCAACTTTTTTTCTAAATATGTCTCCTGAGGGGAGGGAAACAGAAGCAGAAATAAACTGAGAGTATATAAGAATAAAAAAATGTCTGCACAGTGAAGGAGACAATCAACAAAACTTAAAAGGCAACTGGTGGAATAGGAGAAGACATTTTCAAGTGGCATATCTGATAAGGGGTTAGTATCCAAAATATATAAAGAACTTATAAAACCGAACATGCAAAAAACCAAATAATCCAATTTAAAAATGGGCAGAAAACATACAGATGGCACATGAAAAGATGTTCATCATCTCATCACTCGTCATCAGGGCAATGCAAATTATCACTACAATGAGATATTATCTTTTACCTGTCAGAATGGCTACAATCAACAACCCAAGAAATAACAGGTGTTGATGAGGATGGTGGAGAAAAAAGACCCCTTGTGCACTGTTGGTGGGAGTGAAAACTGGTGCAGCCATTGTAGAAAACAGAATAGAGTTTCCTCAAAAAGTCTGAAATAGAACTACCCTATGATCCAGCAATTTTACTGGATAAAGAAGTGGTATATATATAGTGGAATAGTAATCAGTCATAAAAAAAAGAGGGAAATCTTGCCATTTGCAATGACATTAATGGAGCTAGAGTATAATGCTAAGTGAAATAAGCCAGCCAGAGAAAGACAAATACCATATGATTTCACTCGTTGGAATGTAATAAAAACAAATGAGCAAAAGGAAAAAAAGAGAGAGAGAGAAAGAGAGAGAGAGAGACAAACCAAGAAACAGACTCTTAATTATAGACAACAAACTGACAGTTACCAGAGGGGAAGGGGATGGGGGGGTGGGTCTTAAATAGGTGATGGCCATCAACAATGTACTTGTCATGATGAGCCCTGGGTGATGTATGGAATTGCTGGGTATTGTACACCAGAAACTAATATAACACTGTATGTTAATTAACTGGAATGAAAATAAAAACTTAAAAACTGCCCCCAAAAAGAAAAATAAATTTCTCATATTTATTCCCAAACTATTAAGCATCTGTAATGTGCCAAATATACATGACACAAAAATTATTCCTTGAGAAATTAGTGTGTGTGGTCATGAACAAGGGCTGGAAATACATTCAGAAACCAAAACTTGTATTGTCTGCTACCTTATTCCAGCTATCATTCTAGGGATTTTCGCTCAGCAAAGTATTACCCATCTACCAAGACTCAATTCAGGCATAAAATCTCAGTGGTATTGCCTTCTTTACACAAACAAGGATACTTTTGCCTTTTGAATATACTACTTTGATGGAGTTGATCAGTCCACTGTACCTACGTACACTGCCTCTTCCCTCATGAGAATGTAGACTTCATGAGAAAATGGCTGCCCTCAGAAATATCAGAAGTTCCTGGTATATTACAGCCTCTCATAATGTTTGTTTAATCAACAAATGCATCCTTCCTGTGGGATACTGTGGTGTTCTGTGTACACGCCCCCTTTAGGGTGACAAACCCATCCTGCATCTTCTGTGACTATCAGCAGCTCATAACAGCTGTATCCTTTGCCACAGTCCCATACAACTCTGAGTGTCCACCCAGAGCTTCCTGCGACATCAACCAAGGCTTCAATTTAGTTTCTCCTTCTGCCATTAAGGCCTTCTGTAATTCCTGGCAGACATGGGCACAAAAGCAGTCCACTAACAAAGCATGTGCACACGAAATTTCATCTTACAGTCTTTTCTGAGAAACCCAACCTAAGACAGCTGCCTTAAGATGTTCACAATATAATTGAGGAAGCATACTTAAACAATTAAAAATAACAATAAAAGAAAAAAATGTACAGAAGAAGGAGTCCAAGGGAAAAAAAACTGGTTATGGAATTATAGAGAAATAAGAAAACAAAGAGAAAGGACATTTCTATGGCACGAAGATCAAATTGGCAATGGACATCAAGAGAAGTAGGAAGTGAGCACACTGCTCAATAAGGAATGATGGAAGAGTTCAGAACTTTGGTTGAGCCAGCATTTGCATGGCTGGCTGGACTATCCACTTCATTGGATTACTTCATTCCAATGGCTTTCATTCTGAACTGTTTTTGTATCCATTTAATGGAGAGCACAGCATACAAATGGTAGGAGGCTAGAGATGATTAAAAATGATATGTGAGGGGCGCCGGGGTGGCTCAGTTGGTTAAGCATCTTGACTCTTGAGTTCAGTTCAGGTCATGATCCCAGGGTCATGAGATAGAGCCCCACATTGGGCTCCATGCTCAGCATGGAGCTTGCTTGGGACCCTCTCTCTCTCTCCCTCTCTCTCCCTCTCTCTCTGCCCATCCCCTGCTCACTGCTGGTGCGTGTGCTCTCTCTCAAATGAAGATTTTTTTAATTAAGAAAATATGAAAAAAATGTCTGCCACAGGATTGGTACTCTAACAATATTCACTGTTGCAATTCTTTAGAAAGTCAGAATAAAAGAAAAGGTGGTGAGAGGTCCATGGTAAATCCAAGTTGGCCAAATTAGAGACCATGTGCTATAAATAAAATACAGAAAATATATGAATAAATCTGCCTCAATGTCTATTTTTTCCTTTCCTGGCCATATTCTGGTTCTGTATCAAAGTAAAACTTTCTTTTTATGTATTAATAGCTTCAAGACGTAGAAGGGGAGAGAGAGATATTTACTTCACAAATTTGGCTTCAGTGTGCCAAGAAATATTTCAAGAAGCAATTGATTCTTTAGTCTGGAGAAACCAGAGAAAATGTTTTCTAATGATATTCTGGGGTAACTTAGCAGATGAATGAAATGCTAAGAGAGGATATGGGATTTTTCTTAGACTGAAAAGACTGAGGCACAGAACTTAGGGACACTTCATTGTTGAAAAGATCACAGAAGACATTCAATTCCCTTTACTTCTAATTTGAATTCCTTAAAGTGTACGGGTAATATTAAGAGGATCAAGAGAGTAAGCCCAGACGTACAAGCTCGGGAACAATTCTTCCCCTCAAATTCTATGTGCTCTCTCATTAATGGTAATGAAACAAGTGTAGTGAAAAATGGTGCAAACTGCTTAGTCGAGTCTTCAGTTACCATTCAAGGAGATAAAGCAATTCTGTTGTGCAATATGACCGTGAGGCCAATTACCTTCCTGTGGGAAAAAATGAAATTCTAAACACTCTTCCAACCCCACAGGTGTCTAATTTTATTATACCCATGACTCTAGTTCAGAATGACTTCTTAGTCATGGCTACATCAATATTGTTTTGGGAGAGCCTGGATGGCTCAGTTGGTTAAGCATCTGACTCTTGATTTTGGCTTAGGTCATGATCTCATGGTTCATGGGATCAAGCCCCACTTCAGGCTCTGTGCTGACAGTGTGGAGCCTACTTAGGAGTCTTTCTCTCCCTTTGTCTCTGCTCCTCCCTGACTTGTTCTCTCTGTCTGTCTGTCTCTCTCTCTCACAAAATAAATAAACATTTAAAAAGCATATTGTTTTAATCATGATTAAATCCCTTATTGCTTTACTTCTATTTCTTTATCTTAGCTGATATCTATGCTAACTCTAGCCAGTTATCTTTAACAAGTTCTGTATCCTTCTGCTTTGACCCTTAAGGGAGCTTTCAGTATCCAGCTCTTACAGCTGATGATCAACATTAAAGTAGAACAGCAACCAGACGCCATTTAAGACTCAATGAAAACCAAAACTTGGAAATTCTTCTCAATGTCTTAAATCAAGCCAATCAAAACTGAAAAAATATATATAATTGAAGATGTGTTCAAATGCCAGTGGTTATATACCTTCAATCGATTTTGTTCAGCCTCAGAGCACAGTTCTAGACATGAATTAGGAGCCTGTTGACCATGATAATAACATACCCAATGTGTTCCTCATTTGGTCATCTGTGTGTATGTCTCAAATTTGTCTGTTACTGATTTCTAATTTATCTCATTGTGATCAGGGAAACATTTATTTTTTTAAAATTTTTAATAGTTTATTGTCAAATTGGTTTACATATAACACCCAGTGCTCATCCCAACAAGTGCCCTCCTCCATGCCCATCTCCCCCTTCCCCTTCCCCCCACCCCCCATCAGTCCTCAGTTTGTTCTCAGCATTCAAGAGTCTCTCATGGTTTGCAAACTTCTTTATTACTTTATTTAAAATTGCTTTAAGTTTCTTGAGACTTGTTTTCTTTTTTTAAAAAATGTTTAATATATTTTTGAGAGAGAGGGGCAGTGTGAGGAGGGGAGGGAGACTGCCTCTAGAGAGGGAGACACAGAATCTGAAGCAAGCTCCAGACTCCAAGCTGTCAGCACAGAGCCTGATGTGGGGCTCAAACTCACTGACTTGAGCTGAAGTCAGATGCCCAGACGACTGAGCCACCCAGGCACATCGATTCTTCTTTTCCTATTAAGGGCGAGTACACAGGCTATCCCTGCATGAAGTTTTCTGTGTTCTCGAAAGAATGAACCACTGATCTCTCCTTTCATACAGAAGAATGTATGTTTTGCTGTTGTATAGTGTGCTCTCTGCCGGGTCTGGTGGGTTATTGTGTGGCTCCTGTCTTTCATTTCCCAGTTGATCTTCTGCCTAGTTTTTTCTATCTATTGTTGAAAGGGAGTATTGAAATCTCCAACTACCATTGTTGAATTGGATTTTTCACCCTTTATTTGTGTCAGGTTTGTGTCTGTTTTTAGATGCATGTATGTTTAGAATCGTTACATCTTTCTTATTTGCCTGACCATTTTATCATAATAAATATCCCTCTTTTTCTAATAAAAGCCTTTTATCTTTAAGGTTTTTTGTTTGTTTATCTAATATTAGAATAGTGACTCCAGTTTTCTTTAGGTTGCTGTTCTCTCCTTTTACTTTCAACCTGTTTGGTTTTTTAAATATAAAGTGTGACCATATAGGCAGCATATATTTGCATCATGTTTTTGGTGCCATTCTGCCAATCTCTACATTTTAATGGAATGTTTGATCTATTTACATTTAATGTAATTGCGTATAAAGTAGTATTTACTTCTATCACTTCACCATTTGTTTTCTATATACATCTTATGCCTTTGTTCCCCTGTTTCCATATTATTGCCTTCTTTTGTGTTAACTAGATATTTTCTAGGGTTCCATTTTTATGTTCTTGCCTTTATTTTACTATAGTTTTGTGGTACTTTCTTAGTGGTTTCCCTGACAATGACAACTAGCACCATAACTTAAAACAATCTAATTCAGATTAATGCCATCTTAATTTTAGTAGTAGGCAGAAATGTTGCTCCAAAATTTCAATAAGCTTTTACAGTTTCTGTGTAAAGTCTTACACATATTTTTCTTATAGAAATATATCTACACATATGATACACGTATTTTTAAAGATGTGTCAATAATTTTGTTAAAATACATCCACAACTTGGAGCCAGTGACATTCACTAGACACAGGATTCATTTTAGAGACAGTAGAGCTGAGGTCATATTGATGAAGCTATTCCCCCAATTCTTAGATAAGCTTAGCATCAGTGCCAGGATGGCTTATCCTTGGACCACTGCTCTTTCAGCCACATGAGATAATGACCCCTTCTATGGAGTATTTTAGCTCAGAAGTTCATTTGTTCAGAGATGTATCATTGATGATCTGGAAACTCTTCTGAGTCAAATATTCAAGAGATTCAACTGAGAGCCTCCATCTCTCCATCAATACTCTCTTCCTTTGAACATTATCATATCCCCCTGAGTAGTGAGGTACCTGCCTGCAAGGAAATGGTTTTCAAATCTTTCTTTTCTTAACCAGTACAACAATCCAAGTATAAAAGTAAAAGTGTATATATATATATAAGTATATATATATATATACACACACATATAATCTACACCTCCTCAATTAATGACTGAGCCAGTCATTAATTAATTGTCTACTTTATCTTCAATGCCTTAACCCCTGAGTGTGTATTTATATTTATTATTATTCCACTGACCTAACTGCAAAACTTAAAGATAGATTTGGAATGGCAAAAAATACTCATGAAATTAAAAAAAAGAAAAGCTTCCCCATGCTGACACCAGACACATTATTAGAATAAATAAAAGGAATCACCTGAAGGCAGAAAGCACATCTTCTCCCACAGAGGGCTCTTCATCTAAGGACGGACTATTCATTTCATCCCTAGGGATGAAAATCACTCGGATTCTGGACACTTGATAATAGAATGATCTCCAAAAATATCAGCTCTTGTGCTGTCACGTGGCTCAACCAATTCATCTGGGTGCAAACTTTTTGTTCTCTGTAGAAGATGTGAACCTGATTGTCAACGACATCATCTGCGGGGGCTGCTCCTGTTACCTCGGCTTCCAGCCCAACCTTATACAGAATATCACTGATAAAAATATCTTAGTTCCCTCATATCATTTCTAGAATTTTGAAAGAGAGTTCATGTTTGTATCATTCAGCTTAAGTCATACTAAAAATAAGGATTTGAGATATTAAAAGATTATTTTTCCTCCACATTAAAAATGTCATATCCTGGGGCGTCTGGGTGGCCCAGTCAGTTAAGCGTCCGACTTTGACTCAGGTCATGATCTCACAGTTCGTGAGTTCGAGCCTCGCGTCGGGCTCCGTGCTGACAGCTAGCTCAGAGCCTGGAGCCTGTCTTCGGATTCTGTGTCTCCCTCTCTCTCTGACTCTCCCCTGATCATGCTCTCTCTCTCTCAAAAATAAATAAAACATTAAAAAATTTTACAAATGTCATGTCCTCCATGTCAACTTCACTCAGGGAATCAGAAGGAGTCCTGTTTTCAAACACTACTTGCTTCAAGACTGAGGGAAGATCTCACACTAAAGTACACACTGGCTATTAAAATTTTATCTTAGAGTACAAACAGTGCTTATGCTCACAGTTCATCACTGGGCAAAGCAAGTCATCTGACCAAACTTGATGACAATGAGGCAAAGGTATATGTAATTCTCCTGCAATGAATACCTCTACATGCAGGGCACTCCATGAAGAAACCTGTAGAGAAAAGTAAGGAATACCATGAAAATTTATATAACCTTCCATAACATTCATTAAGTTATATCTTCTCTAGGAAATCAAAGCTCAAAAGTAGTGCTGCTCAATAGAATTTCCAGTGAAGATAGAAACAATCTGTACCTGCAATATTCAATATGGTAGCTATGGGCCACATTAATTGTGGCTAGAGAACTGAGAAACTAAATATTTAATTTTATATAATTTTTATAAATTGTAACTTATTATTTTTTAAATATTTATTTATATTAGAGAGAGAGTGTGAGCAGGTAGGGGAGAGAGAGACAGAGACAGAATCTGAAGCAGGCTTCAGGCTCTGAGCTGTCAGCACAAAGCCTGATGTGGGGATCGAATCCATGAACCATGAGATCATGACCTGAACAAAGTCAGACACTCAACCGACTGAACACTCCTAATTTTTATGCATTTAAATTTGAACAGCCACATGTGGTTTGCAGTTACTGTATTGGGCAGCCCTCCTCTAAAGCTAAGAATTAGAGAAAAGGAACTGTGTGACCATCAAGTCCTAAATAAAATGAGCATGGTAATGATTCTTGGGGGCAGATAGAATAGCAAGAAGTGATAGCAAATCACCCAAGAAAGCCTCTACATGGGTGATAAGAGTTTAGTGGCAAAGCAGAGCATGATTTGAGAAGCTTCCCTACAAAGAGGCTGGTTGCTCACAGAATGTGAAAAGAATGTCAAGGTGGCAGGGCACAATGTTAATGTCACCCTGAACAACAAACAGTTTTTATAGAACGAGAAATGACTCTGTGTCTCTAGAATGAAGACCAAGAACACTTCTTTCCCAAAATAAAAATTTGGAGAGGGATGTGTTTTGGAATTTCTGGGACTACCCAGAGTCATGAAATAGACTTCTCAGAGTTCAAGAGACAAAACGACTCGATGGCTTTAGCCATCACAAGGGTGCATCCGTGAGCTTCTTGAAACAGGCTTTTCCAATCCATATTCACAGCACACAAAGTGAACACGAATGGTTGAGGGCTTTGCCTGATTATGGAGTACACACTGCTTGAGCCTCCATATTCCGAGGCTCTTGACATTCTCCGTGTTTTGTAGGAACACAGCCCTGTCTGTACCTTATGTCTAGCCCAGTCCCACTGGAGCTCCTACCCCAGGCCTAGGGACTACAATAAAATCTGCAAAAGCTGATTTTTTTTCTTTTTAATCCTTATTTATTTTTGAGAGAAACAGAGGGTTGGGAAAGGGGCAGAGAGAGTGGAAAACATGAAACCCAAAGCAGACTGTACACTGACAACAGAGAGCCAGATACAGAGTTCCAACCCACAAACCATGAAATCATGACCTGAGCCAAAATCGAACGCTTAACCCACTGAACCACCCAGGCGCTCCAAAGCTAGTCTATGAATTTCTTTGGATTCTTACTGTATTCAAAAAGATTCCAGATAGACAGAACATTCAATATCCTCTAATTTTATAGTCGATATCTGCCTTGTCAAACATTTATTACCATATCTCTCATATGAAACAAAACTCAAAGGAGGATATTTTATAAATGTTTTTTTTTTTTCAAATTTATTTCTAGGAGAGAGAGAGAGAGAGAGAGACAGCGTGAGCAGGGGAGGGTCAGAGAGAGAGGGAGTCACAGACTGAAACAGGCTCCAGGCGCTGAGCTGGCAGTCAGCACAGAGCCCGACGCGGGGCTCGAACCCACGAACCGCGAGATCATGACCTAAGCGAAAGTCGGACGCTCAACCGACTAAGCCACCCAGGTGCCCCAAGGAGGACATTTTAATAGTAAGTAGGAAAGCCCTCCACAAACCTGAGCACTTACTCCACTGGGGCACAGAAAAATGCAAAATTTAACAGTAAATTACAGTCACATAATACGGAAGACAAGTTTGATTTGTGTTGATGCCCCGAGTCCTAATATAATATAGCAATACCTCTCTGGCACCATGAAACTTAGTTGTTCCTTTGACAACATCTTGAGAGTTTTCTGCTTAGGATAAAGACAGAGAGATACAGAGACAATGAGAGGGAGAAACAGGGAGAGATAACCCTAGAACTAATATTTATTTCAGGTACCACCGGCATCCCATAAATCTTTTTTGGGAGAGTATGCAATCTTGACTGACAAGGACTTGTCTGGTACCCTGAATTGCTTGACTTGAGGTCAGTACTAATCAAATAACAAAAAAAAATATTATTTGAACATAGATGAAATACATAAATTGTCCAACTTTTGGCAAACTAATATCCAGGGCTTTTATACTCATGGCTGTTTCAGTAGAACCATTGGGAACAGTAGAATTCATAACAAGAACTATAATATATGTCACAGTAGCTTCCCCAAGTTAGTGAAACTCAACCTACCTTCCTGCATTGTTGTATCTGTTTCAGAGAGGAAACATACTTCAAAATGTGTCTAGGAGGTCTAATTGGAGAATGAATTCATTGATTTATTCACTTCATTATTCAAATATATATTAGAAAGTTTCTGTATATCAGGTACTAAAATAAGTACTGTGGATCCTAAACAAACAGAACACACAACTGTTTCTAAAAGGGTTTTAAATGTATTTTAATATGTTTTTTTCCCTGGGGGAAGGGAAGGTGGGTCAGCTTAGTTTAGCTTGGTCTACACTCATAACAGTCAAGGTTTAAGAATAAGCCAACTGACTGTTGTTTTTCCCCATTTTTTCCATCTAATCCATTTCCATTCCAACATGACACTTGCTTCTAGAAGAAAGAATCATTATAAAAGCAATAAAATGTGAAAAAAATATGAGTATGCATCTGCTCAGGCTGCCGTAACAAAATACCACAAAGTGGCTTACACATCAGAAATGTATTTTTTCACAGTTCTAGAGACAAGATGTCCAAGATCAAAGTCTCACCAGAGTTGATATCTGATGAGGGCTCTCTTCCTTGCTTGTAGACCGTTCCCTTCCCACCATGTCCTCACATGGTCTTTTCTCTGGGTATGGTTAAAGAAAGACAAAGACAGACAGACAGACAGACCACACACACACACATACACACACACACACACGTAGAGAAAGACAGAGATGTGCTCTCTCTTCCTCTTCCTATGAGTACACCAGTACTATTGAACCAGAGTCCATCCTTATGAACTAATTTAACCTTAATTGCCTCCTTAAAGACCCTGTCTCCAAATTCAGTCACACTGGGGGGTTAAGGCTTCAACATAGCAATTTGTGCAGAAGGGAGACACAATTCAGTCCATAGCACTGGGGCTATGAAAGATGAAATCTTGAAATTGCATTGTGCATGGACCAGGAAGAATCAGAATATTAACTGGATGCCTATTTGAGATACTACATCCAGTAGAGATATTTGTAATCACGTAACTGAAACACAACTCACTTTTTAAGTAATTTATAAGCAATATACTCCTCCCTAGGATTTTGAAAGTAACATTTGCTTACCATTCCTACAGCTCACATTTGATTGTACTGGCAGGAAGTCAAGACTCACAGGGCCACCTCCTGTCTAATCAAAATTAACATACAGTAATAACTGGAGGGTATTGGAACATAACATTGAATGGTACCAGTTAGTTGGAGATATTGCACGGAGCTCAGTGTGTGTATATATATTTTAAAGGCTAGACAAGCAACTTCAGTCTCTATGTCAAAGAGGAAGGATTCTTTTTGAAAACAGAGAGAGAAAAATTACTGAAAATCTTTTTTTCATCAGTGTATATTTATGAGATTTCCAAAGTTAATCTATTTAGTGTCTCTGAGGTATTCTCAGGAACCACGAAAAATGCAAACATTTGTGTGAAGGTGTCATGAAGACTGAAAAAGCCAAAATGTCCTCAGGGATAGAACCAAAAAGTCTTGAAGTTTGACAATTTTGGGGGAAAGTACCTCAAAGGGAGATTTGATTAGAGGTTCAGTCATGGTCTTGGAAAAAGTCATCTCCATTCCCATTAGAGAAACTAGGAATTCTGGTTTGAAGAAGTGATCTGACTCAGGAAAACTCATAAGTTATTCTACTCAGCCACTTCCTCACTGGGTCTCCTCACAATCCATCTTTGTCCATGTTAAAGCCAAGGTTACCAGACTGAACCAGGTATTTTATTTTTGGCAAAATGGCTGGGTATCTAGGCTGAACTATTTAACAGTCAAATAAATATTCTTTCTGAGAAAGCAACTTGGTGCCAAAATTAATTCTCCATTTCATGCTAAAATTTAAAAAAACTTAGATAATTACTAATTGATTTAAAATATCAGTCATTGGGGCACCTGGGTGGCTCAGTTTGTTGGGTGTCTGATTTCAGTTTAGGTCATGATGTTCCTTTCCAATCCGTGGGTTTGAGCCTTGCATTAGGCTCTGTGCTGACAGCTCAGAGCCTACAGCCTGCTTCAGGTTCTGTGTCTCCCTCTGTCTCTCTGCCTCTTCCCCACTCATGCTCTGTCTCTTTCTCATTTTCAAAAATAAACATTGGAAAAAAATGAAAATATCAGTTATTATTTTCCTTTTATTCTTCGGTGAAGGTTCAGAAAGCACAAATGTCAAGAGTTAACGATGCATATCAACACAGATACATTCTTACTTAAATGCAATGAAATATATATATATATTGCTTAACAGGAATGAATGAATTTTCTATGCAAGTTTCAATGACAGGTAATGAAAATGTTATGAAAAGCTTATACAATAACAACCTTAACTACAAGTGTGCAGGCTAAGAAACTCAATGTCAAAGAAATCGTGATATTGTTTCTTTCTACTGAAGTAGCTAACATATTTCATTTTCCAAGATTCTTGGCATTCTCTAAATTCAACATAATATAGGGCTCCTACCTAAAAAAATAACTTCTCAGGCACTGCAGATTGTCAGGTGTCAGGTTTTCTACTGTATTCCCACTGTCTTTCCATTATCTTTCAAATATTATTGGAAATAAACAGAAAGAGATTTCCCCTTTCATTGAAGAGGGCAGGCAACATGGAACAGTGCAGGGGGAAGGGCCAGAATACCATATCACGGTTGCTCAGGTTGACAAAATCGTTTCATCTGGGTCACGAAAGACGAGAGTGTGTCAATTATGGTTCAAGCAAGTAAGAGGAGGGCAAATTCAGGGCCGTTGCAAGTAAACCAGGAGGGTCTACCAGGAAGATGTGAGGAAGTGAATTCACGAGTGTCGGCCAGGTGTCAACAACAGCCCCACACCAAAGCATGCACACAAGTGAAGGGAATGTGAAGTCCTGCACTCTCTGGTCTCCAACCGCTCAAAGTATAGTCTGAAACCAGTAGCCCTATGGCCCGCTGGGAATATGCGAGACAAGCAGAATCGTAGGCCCCGCCCAAGATCTACAGAATCAGAGTCTACATTTAACAAAGTCTCTAAGTGATGTATATACAACTGTGAGGCTTGAGAAGCACTGCTTTAATTTTTTGCTTCCTGCTCAAGTTCACCTGAAACGCTTTTCTGTTCTCTGACGTTATAGCCTTCATAACCTTGGATCTCATGTCTTTTATCTACTGTCTCAAAACTCCCTTTCTTCCCATCCTTACTTTCTTTTTTTTTTTTTTTTTTTTTTGCTTTTTTTTAAGTTTACTTATTTGAGAGAGACAGAGACCGCAAACTCACAAAACCATGAGCTCATGATCTGAGTGGAAATCAAGAGTCCAACGCTTGGGGCGCCTGGGTGGCTTAGTTGGTTGAGCGTCCAACTTTCGCTTAGGTCATGATCTCGCGGTTCGTGGGTTTGAGCCCCGCGTCGGGCTCTGTGCTGACTGCCAGCTCAGAGCCTGGAGCCTGTTTCAGAGTCTATGTCTCCCTCTCTCTCTGACCCTCCCCTGTTCACACTGTCTCTCTCTATCCTAGAAATAAAATAAAAATATTTAAAAAAAAAAAAAAAAAGTCCAACGCTTAACCAACTGAGCAGCCCAGGCACCCCTCCACCCTTACTTTTTAATGATGTACTTTTTTCCCTTCTCTTAGTAAGTGTGTTAACATTCTTTTATTTCTTTAAGTGTATTAACAATCTTAAATGAAAACTTAAACTGGATACTCATGTCCATTTGTGATATTTGGCATCTAACTTTAGTCAAATGACAAAGGAAAAAAATTATCATTTAATAATTACTATGAGATTAAATATTTTCCTATGTGGGAAAAATAATTTCTCTTTCTACCTACATGGTATAGGAAACAATTTCCAAAAAGATTAAAACTTAAGTGCGAACAGATTAAGCCACAAAAGCCTAGACAAGATGTGCTGCTTTACTTAACTCAAAGGAAAAAAGACCTCTCCAAATATGTTTTCTCCCATAAGAGACAAAAGGGAAAAAAATATTGACCTTGGGGCACCTGGGTGGCTCAGTCAGTTAAACGTCTGGTTGAGGCCATAATCTCACAGTTGGTGAGATGAAGCCCCATGTCAGGCTCTGTGCTGACAGCGTCCAGCCCACTTGGGATTCTCTCTCTCCTTCTCCCTCTGCTCCTCCCCTGCTTATGCACACCTCCCCCCAAAATAAATAAACTTTTAAAAATATTGATCTTATGATATAAAGATTGGACAACACTATATGTCAAAATACAATAAGCAAAAGTAAAAAAGAAGCCAAAAATTATGCATAATATTTGCAAAGTAAATGGTAACTCAAAGAATAATATGCTTACTAAATCGGAAGCTTTTACAAACCAGTAAGAAATATAAATGCCAAGATAGAAAGTTAGAAAATGAAATAAATAAGCAATTCGTTACGAATCAACTGCAAATATTTGAAACCTATTCAAGACCATTAGCTGAAGAATATATAAATTTCAAAAATGTTGACGCACAACAGAAAATAATAGTAATGAAACACATTATCAGATATCAAGACTCATACACTCTTAGTAATCATAGCAAGATAGTAGTGATGTAAAGAGATATAGATGGAATCTGGAACAGAATAGAGTCCACAGAAAAACACTTCTGGAGAGAACTGATTGATGACAAATAGGACATTTGCAGAGCAGTGGGTTAAAAAATGGTCTCTAGAGGGGCACCTGGGTGGCTCAGTTGGGTAAGCATCCAACTTTGGCTCAGGTCATGATCTCACAGTTCATGAGTTCAAGCCCTGTGTTGGGCTCTGTACTGACAGCTTGGAGCCTGGAGCCTACTTCTGATTCTGTCTCCATCTCTCTCTGTTCCCCCTCTGCTCACACTCTGTCTATCTCTCTCTCTCAAAAATAAAGATTAAAACCAGTTTTTTAATGGTCTTCACAAGAAATGGTTTGGGGTGAACTGGACATTCTTGTTGGGAAAAATACATCTTGATTCCTATTTCATATCATAAACAAAAGCTATTCTAGATGGATTGCAGACCTAAATGTGAAAGATAAAGAACTAAAAATCTCAGGGGAAAGCACAGAGTATCTTTACATCTTGGGAATAGTCCAAGATGTTTTAAACAGAACAAAGATCCACAAACTGAAAAAATTGCTACATTGGATTTGTTAAAATTAATAGAGTTGAGTTTCATCAACAGTTATCATTAAGAGAGGAAAAAGGTAAGCTGCAGACAGAGAGAAAATATTTGAGTGCATCTATCTGACAAATGACTCATCAAAAATGTATAAATAATTTTATAAATCAGTTTTTAAAAGCAGTTTAATGAGAAAATAATGAGCAAAAAGATTTAAGTAGACATTTCACAAAGAAGGATATCCAAATGGCCAGTCAACAATAAAAATACATTCAACTGTATTAATAAAACAATAGTGAGCTATCATTAGACCTCTACCCAAAAAGCTATATGTGTGTGTGCGTGTGTGTTTATATATCTATATACGTGTATACATATAGTGTTTCTAAGGTGTCTAAGACTCTCAAGGTTTTTTGATTTTTTATAGAATCAAAATAAATTTTTAACATTTATTCATTCTTGAGAGACAGAGCATGAGTGGGGGAGGAGCACAGAGAGGGGGAGACACAGAATCTGAAGCAGGCTCCAGGCTGGGAGCTGTCAGCACAGAGCCTGACATGGGGCTTGAACCACAAACCGTGAGATCATGACCTGGGCCAAAGTTGGATGCCTAATCAACTGAGCTACCCAGGTGCCCCATCTCAAGGTTTTTTGAAAAAACTAACTCCTTTTCTATTTTTTTCCAAAGTTTTCTCTTTTTAGAATACTTTTAAATCATGAGCCCACAGAGGAAAATATATGGGAATATTTCAGTCTTCACAGTATAGAAATCATGTCTAACATCCTTAATTCATAATGTTACATTTTATTTTATTTTATTTTTTTATGTTTTATTTATTTCTAGGAGAGAGAGAGAGAGACAGTGTGAGCAGGGGAGGGTCAGAGAGAGAGGGAGTCACAGACTTTGAAACAAGCTCCAAGCTCTGAGCTGGCAGTCAGCACAGAGCCCGACGCGGGGCTCAAATGCACGAACCACGAGATCATGACCTAAGCGAAAGTCGGACTTTCTTAACTGACTAAGCCACCCAGGCGCCCCATAACATTACATTTTAAAGAGCACCATCAAATCCATGTACAGACTGATTTTACCCATGGAAAATCTGATTCCTAGCATCAGAATAAAATAATGGATCCAACTTTTGGGATACAACATTATTCATCAAATCAGCAGAAGATCAGCTACATGTCAAATGCAACATATTTTACAACACACCTCTCGGTATAACTAACACAATAATTTACATTATCAGCCTTCATTAGATTCTTAAATATGTGTGAACACTGTGATAACATTTTCATTGGGAAAATAACAATTCTCCTAAACTTTCTTATAAGTTTTGTCATTAACTTGTGTTACTCAAACCCTAGACTCAAAGTTAAATTGTGTCCTAGGGAAGTTAAAGCTAATACCATGGACAGGAAATTTTTGACCCAAATTATTTGTGGGGTATTGGAAAGGGAATGCCTTATAGTCTGTCCCTACATTAACTTAGGTGCAGGCAACTCTGGAGATAAGACTGATCAGATCTCAGGGACGTTTGGGTGTCTCAGTCACTTAAGCTTCTGACTTCAGCTCACGTCATGATCTCACGGTTGGTGGGTTTGAGCCTCGCATCGGGTTCTCTGCTGACAGCTCAGAGCCTGGAGCCTGCTTCAGATTCTATGTCTCCTTCTCTCTCTGCCCACCCCCACGCCACAAATAAATAAAACATTAAAAAAAAAGAGAGAGAGAGAGAGTGGTCAGATCTCAGAAAGAACAGAGGTTGGCTTCTCTGAGATGTTCTTGGCTCTGTTACACACGGACTGACCAAAGAATTGAGTGCAAGTAAGTCATATAAAAAGAAATGGTGTAAACTGCCCAGGACAGCTACCAAGTGGAAGTTCCAGAAGCTGACAGATGAGGGCTGGCTGGGGCTATTGAATGAGGGGCATATGTCTGAGGCCTCAGTGCATGGCCCAGCTGTGCCCCTCTGTCCTCCTCTGTGTGCCTTCCCCATGTGGTATGGGCTTCCTCACAGCATGGCAGTCACCAGACTCCAAATAGGAGTGTCCCAGCAGGACTAGCCCCAGTGCAGGCCTTATTAAGAAAATGCTGGCGGGGCCCCTGGGTGGCATAGTTGGTTAAGCCTATGACTCTTGATTTCAGCTCAGGTCATAACCTTATGGTTCATGAGTTCAAGTCCTACATTTGGCCCCGTGCTGGCATTGCTTGGATTCTCCCTTCCCTCTCTCTCTGCCCCTCAGCCACTCACATGTACACGTACTGTCTCTCTCTCTCTCAAAAAATAAAAGAATATGCTGGCATCACACTTGCTAATGCTGAATTGTCCAAGGCGAGTTATGTAGCCAAGCCCACAGTCAAGGTGAAGGGAACCATCCCACAGTGTGAATGCCACTTCTGTCATCTGGAGACAGTGGTATATTGGTAAATAGTTAACAACCAGTCCTCCAACAAAAATAGCTCCGATTTGTAGAATTTGCCAATTTCCAGGATATAAATATTCCTACTATGACCCATTTAAGTTTCCAAAGTGACGAGCCCAAATGACAAAATATGGAGCTGGGAAGAGATGGGCACAGCTGGCTCTCACAAGCCGGTATGAGCTGTCACAAGCACACCACTGTGAGGACATGTAGACTGTGACAGCACTCAGTACACACCTAACCTAGAAGACCAAGAAGACAAGGAGCACTGTGGGTGAGATCAGAAGAGCTGGAATAAAAGGTGCACAGCCTTCCATCCACACCCCTCACCTACCCAGATGCCACGTCTTGGGAGACAGGTGGGAAGGATGGTAGTTCTGAAAGTATGAACGTCGATATATTTAAACTACTGCATCAAACTGCACTCAGTGGGTTGAACTAAAATATAGCCTTCTCTCTGCTCCAGTGGGGTGAGGGGCTGTAATCCAGATCAGCTCAATTAGGAAAAAAAATAACGGAATTGTATTTTGAATGAGGATTTTTATTAGAATGGACACTGCTTCTCCTATAAAACCAAGGACGGTCCCTAAAGAGGAATCTGCAATTCTAATTCCAGCAAGTCAGGGTTGGGGGATGGTGCAGAAAAGAGATTAATCACTTCTCTGAATAATAATGGGAATTAATAATTACAAGGAAAGGAGAAAGTGCACTCCTAACGAGGAGACAGTTAAGTAACTCTTTGCTTCTTCATTATGGATTTAGTCCAGATTTCAGCCTCAAATCCCGAGGCCCAGAATGACAGAGGAGGGTGTTAAACATACACCTCCCCCTTCACCCCCAAGGGAAACACACAAAAGCACACACACATACACATGCATCCCACATAGACAACCCCCCCACAACCCACACACCACCCCCGCACCCATACCACACACATACTGTGCACATACCACGTACACAACACACACACGAGGATACAAATGCCACACACACCACACAGACACTGCCACCTCACACACACCCATGCACATCACACCCATACATGTACATGCACATACACCATGCACATACCATATGCCACACACACACACACACACACACACCACGCACCACACACACATCACACACACACCACATACCACATTCACCCCACACACACTCCACACACCATACCCATACCCTGTGCACAACACACACCACATACACACACACATACACACACACACACAAAATACTTATATGCTAACACATGACGTTCCACACTTAGCCTTAAGACCTGGGGGATAAAAGGAAGTGATGGAGGAATGTGGCAAAATAGAGATGGGATGCCCAGTCCAGGGAGCTGGCCTCTTCCCAAGCCTGTCTGTGGCAACTTCAATGTGGGCTTGCTTTGCCCCATGTTCTCCTTCTCAAGAGAACCTGAATGTATAGGTATTCAAACGAAACTTTCAGAGCTTCACGTGTGTTCAATGACCTCAAATTTCCGTTCTTTTGCTCTTCTTTCTTTTGTTCCCTTCTTTCTTCTTTCATTCCTTTTTTAAAAATATTTTTGGTTTTGGCTTGTTTGTTTAACTTCATACGGTTCAATGTTAAAGGCTAAAACCAAGCAATTTTGAAACTTTTGGTCAATTGGTTTGCAATTTCTGGTTGAGACAGTGCAATGCCTGATGGTCAACTTCAGGAACTCTGAGATGTTTATCTATAGTATGCTATATATATATATATATTCATCTGACTTCTTCTGTGTCATAGTTCACAAACAGACACACCCATACTGGCGCTGACAGGAATTAGTGATTAAAGCCAGGCCATATAACCCCACATCCAGTAATATTTCCACAGCTGCCTGCTGTGTCATAGGTGATGGAAATATGATTCACCTCCTCTTTATTAGGATAAAACACTACAACATTATATTTTATAGGAATACAAAATTTTATGGGGAGCCTGTGCTTCAGTCACTTGGGTGCCTGGCTCTTGATTTCAACTCAAGTCATGATCCTAAGGTCATGGGATCAAGCCCCACATTAGGCTCTGTGCTGAGCCTGAAGCCTGCTTAAGATTCTCTGTCTCCCTCTCTCTCTGCCCCTCCCCTGCTTGCACTATCTCTCTCTCTCTAAAAATAAACAAGTACACATTTTTTAAAAGAAGGAATACAACATTTTAAGTCTGTGGTCATGATCAAACATATTTAATTGGTGTATGAGGCACATACACAGAAGTCCTTTCCTGCAAATGCTGGTAAGGAGTATTGCGCATCTGTCCTGTGTTCCCTGGCATATGGGATCACCCAGAGTTCCACAGTGACCACAATCCAGAGTCTCAGGACCCTACTAGCTCGGTAGCACAGCAGCTTCCAGAATAAGTCTGGTGATGAGTGACATTGAATCAGATCCCAGCTCCAACGCTCACAATAGTGGTTTGAAAGGTGTCTCAACCTCCCTAAGCTCCATTTCCTTTATTTTGAAGGTAGAGGCAGTAATGTTACCTATCTCAGAGTGTCATGGAGAGGGGAAAAGGGAATAACAAATGTAGAGACTTGAGCATAGAGACTGGTATATTCCAAGCACTAAGTTTTGTTATTATTCCAGAAGTTCTGAGTCAGCTTGTGACAAAGATTCCAAACATTCTGATTATTCTGAGAATGTAGAACAATTATATTTGGTACTCAAATCACAGAAGATGATATAACTTTCATTTTTACTGCTGCTGCTGCTTTCCATTCTGATTTACTTGTACAAACACCCTTTCACCCAAACAAGGAGGAAGTAAAAGTCCATAAGAAACTCCTGTGAGAAGGTAATTGTGTGTGTGTGTGTGTGTCTGTAACACATATCTATATTTTCAGACCATATTCAAAAGTTTTCTCATTTACATATAGAGTATATTTCTATCCACAGGAGCCTAGCCAGACCCTGTGTGAATTTGGAAAATCATTTAGGAAAACTCTGAGTCAGCTTAAATATCCAACAATTCTTTCTGGGTTGATGGGATTAGAGGCTCTTTGGCTCTTTAAATTTTTTTCTTCTGTCTGACCCCTGTTTTTTGCATTTTCTTATTGAATGAACATACAATATTTTTAAACCCACAAAAAGTTACTTTTAAAATGAAAATAATTAGCTCAAGAATGATAACATTTGCAGGCATTCTGGGGTTCCCTATATGAATTAGTATCATGTATCATTGAAACCAAGCTCTGTAAGTACTTGCCAGTATTACTGAGACATTTTTGGCTTTCAGAATTTGACCAGGATGACCTTGAAATGGACTGAAATCACCCATGGGCAGAGGAGAATGAAAATTCAGGCCAGTACATATAGTTTGAATTGTATAAAGACAAATTTATATCTTTTATTGAAAATGTGACTCATCTGGGCTACTATTCAGAGAAAATGTTTACCTCTTCTTGCCTGTAACATATTAGTTTACATTCCAAATCACTGAGCTCTTTCTGTGTAAGAAATCACTCCAAACTTGGTGATTTAAAACCTAGGGACATGTGTAGCTCATGTATCTGTGAGTAGGCTGGGAGGTTCCTTTGATTTGGGTCAAATTTAATTGATTTCAGCTGGGTTCACTCATGTACCATGGTTATCTGGTGGGTGGCTAGTCTAGAATGACCTCATTCATATATCTGGTAATCAGAGGGCTATTGATATTGGTCTGGTGAAGAGGGGGATAGGTCACGTGTTTCTCTTTCTCCAGGAGGCAAGCCTAGAATTGCTCAGATGGTGATTGCAGAGATCCCAAGAGAGTAAAGCCTAAGTTTGGAAGTGGCACACCATCACTTATACTAGATTCTTCTGTTCAGTGAAAGTTACAAGGCAATGCCAGATTCAAGAGGTGCGGAAAGAAACTTTACCTCTTTTTTTAAAATGTTTTTCAACGTTTATTTATTTTTGAGAGAAAGAGAGAGGGTGAGTGGTAAAGAGGGAGAGAAAGAGGGAGACACAGAATCCGAAGCAGGATCCAGGTTCTAAGCTGTCAACACAGAGCCTGATGCAGGGCTCGTACTCAGGAGCCTTGAGATCATGACCTGAGCCAAAGTTGGACGCTTAACTGACTGAGCCACCCAGGCACCCCAAAACTTTACCTCTTGTTGGTAGGAGTATGATGTGGCAAAAGGCTTGCATACAAGAAGTAAACAATTGAGATTGTTATTGTCATTTTTAACAACTATAAACTTTGCTCATATTCAGAAGTATGGAATCAAAACCCCCCACAGGGGTCAAATTGCTGGTGTTCAAAATTTAATAAAATTGAAACAGCAGAGTTGGTGTGGCAGTGTGTAAGGAAATCAACATTTTAGCTCTAAAATATCAAAATATCCAAGAGCCTAATGACAACTCCTTCCCTGTATCTTCACTTTTCCATAGGAGATAGAAATGGAAATGTCACATTTTTGTTTCTCTTATCAAAAAACAAAAACAATGGCCAAAAAAAAAAAAAAAGCAAGCGCTTGCAAGTAATGCTGTTTAGAAGGTCCTCATTCCTTCCTTGTGCCTTTAATGTAAAACCTCCCAGCCAGGGCCAGCGATCCCTTTCCTCTTCTCTTTATCAGCAAAAATCAGGCTGTAGGGGTGCCTGGGTGGCTCAGTCGGTTAGGCATCTGACTTCGGCTCAAGTCATGATCTCACTGTTCGTGGGTTCCAGCGCCGCATTGGGCTCTGTGCTGACAGCCAGATCAGAGCCTGGAGGCTGTTTCAAATTCTGTGTCTCCCTCTCTCTCTGACCCTCCCCTGCTTGCTCTCTCTCTCTCTCTCTCTCTCTCCCCCTCTGTCTGTCTGTCTCTCAGAAATAAGTAAAACATTAAAAAAAAATCAGGCTGTAGGTCTTTGACATGCCTGTCGTTCACAATTTTATTCAATAACTTCAACAGTGGCTCCAAACACTAGTTGTGTTTTGATGGAGAAAATCAGTGGCATGCTTTAAAAGGATGTAAATTAAGTGGTTGACTACAGCTATCAACTGAGCAAGATGATTTTGTGAGCGAGAAGTCAACTTCACTTACGGAGAAGTACAGTAAGCAATTAGCAAATGCGTTTTCTCTGGGTGAAACTGAATTTATACACTAGGCAGTGGTTTATATGTTAAGTTCATGTACTAAGGGTGGGTAGAAAGTGGAGGCAATGCATCTGATACTGCCTTCCACCTACCTAACTTACCTTCCTTCCTTTTTAATGGAAAGACGATTTGGGAGAATGAGGGCACCCCTAAGCCTATATTGCTAAACTTGCCGTTTGTTTTTCTAGCCTCTCTCTTAGACAGGTTGACATGTGATCAGTTATTGAAAAACAGAAATATCTGTTGAGGGCAAGGGTTTGGGAAAACTTGTAGTTTTTACAGGATGCGTAAATGCACATTTCTTGCCCTTTCATCTCTTAACTTATTTTGAAATATATTACATTACATATATTATATATTATATAATATGTATCAAATATGCTTTACATTATTGGCCCTAATAACACATAGAGATGCAATATATTTGACAGGAACAGGAAAATGGAGGCGGGTGGGCCAAAAAGTTGTACTGAAGTAAGGAAAAGACACCATAGGGTAACTTGATGCTACTCGAACAAATGAAGAAAACATGGGATTGTAAATAAAAGTTACAAAATAAATGTACACTTTCTCTTCTTCCTTCTATCAGCTTTATTCAAAGACAGAAAATTATATCAAATGATAATTTTAGCATCATGCCATTGAGTTTCTAACATATTGAGATGAAATAAATAAGTACAATAAATAAATAATAAAATAAAAACAATAAATAAAGGGTAAAAGAAAGAACTACATAGGAGCAATGTTTCTTTATTTATTAAATTTTTAAATTTTAATTCCAGTAGAGTTAATACACAGCGTTATATTAGTTTCAAGTGTGCCATACAGTGATTCAACAATTCTATACATTATTTGGTGCTCATGATGGTGAGTGTACTCTTGAATCCCATTCCCCCATTTTCCCCATCCCCCACACCCTCCCCTCTGGTAACCATTGGTTTGTTCACTATAGTTAAGAGTCTGTTTCTTGGTTTGTCTCTCTATATATACTTTTTTTTCATTGCTCATTTGTTTTGTTTCTTAAATTCCACATCTGGGTGAAATCATATGGTATTTGTCTTTCTCTGGTTTATTTTGCTTAGCATTATAATCTCTAGTTCCATCCATGTTGTTGCAAATGGCAAGATTTCATTGTTTTTTATGGCTGAATAACATTCCATTGTATATACATACCACTTTCTTATCCATTCATCTATCTATGGACACGTTCATAATTTGGCTATTGTAAATAATGCTGCAATAAACATAGGAGTGCATGTATCTCTTTAAATTAGGGTTTATGAAGATGGAGATTCCTCAAAAAATTAAAATTAGAACTACCCTATGACCCAGCAATACTACTGCTAGGAATTTACCTGAGGGCTACAAGAGTGCTGATGCATAGGTGCACATAGACCCCAATGTTCATAGAAGCACTTTCAACAATAGCCAAATCATGGAAAGAGCCTAAATGTCCACCAACTGATGAATGGATAAAGAAGATGTGGTTTTTATATACAATGGAATACTACTTGACAATGAGAAAGAATGAAATCCAGCCATTTGTATCAATGTGGATGGAACTCAAGGGTGTTATGCTGAGTGGAATAAGTCACAGGAGGACAGATATCATATGTTTTCACTCATATGTGGATCTTGAGAAACTTAACAGAAGGCCATGGGGGAAGGGAGGGGGAAAAATAGTTACAAACAGAGAGGGAGGGAAGCAAACCACAAGGGACTCTTAAATATCGAGAACAAACTGAAAGCGGACAGGGGGGTAGGGAAAAGGGGAGAGTGGGTGATGGGCATTGAGGAGGGCACTTGTTGGGATGAGCACTGGGGGTTGTATGTAAGCCAATTTGACAATAAATTATATTAAAAAATAAAATAAAACAAAAATTAGTGTTTTGTATTTTGGGGATAAATAACCAGTCGTGTGACTACTGGATCATAGAGTACTTCTATTTTTAACTTTTTGAAGAACCCATATGTGTAATGATTCTATATTTTACTAGAATTTACTGTAAATCAGCAGTATATCCTAATAAGTTGTATATAGCGAATCCAGTAAAGGATTGAAAATATTACACTTGTTTACTAAACATTATAAAATGTGGCTCAAAAAAGGTTTGAAACAACCTAAATAAATGGAAAGATCTCCCATGATCATATTTCAGACTACTTATGCAGATGGCAATGTCACCCAAATTAATACACAGATTTAATGCAAAATGTATCAAAATCCCAGCCAACTTCTTTGCAGAAGCAGATAAACTGGTCCTAGGTTCCTATGAACGTTCCAGGGAACCAGAATAATCAAAACAATATTGAAAAGAAGGACCAGTGTGCCTGGGTGGCTAAGTTGGTTGGGTGTCCAACTCTTGATTTCAGCTCAGGTCATGATCCCCGGGGTTGTGGGATTGAGCCCTGTGTTGCGCTCCACACTAAGTGTGGAATCTGCTTAGCATTCTCCCTCTCTCTCTCTCTCTCTCTCTCTCTCTCTCTCTCTCTCTCAAAACAAAAACTAACAAAGGACAAAGCCAGAAAATTCATACTTCCTGATATCAAAACTTACTACAAAGCTATAGTAATCAAGACAGTGTGGCTCTGCCATAAGGATAACTGTATAGATCAGTGGACTTGCATTAAGAATCCAGGAATAAACTGTCACATTTCTTGTCAACTGATTTTCAACAGGGTGCCAAAAATGTTCTTTGGAAAAGAATAGTCTGCAACAAATAGTGTTTAGAAACTGGATATTCACACTCAAAACACTTAGGTTGGACTCCAATTTCACACAAGACACAAATTAACTTGAAATTGATCACAGACCTAAATATAAATGCTAAAACTCAAAAACTCTTAGAAGAAAACACAGGACTTGGAGTTAGGCAAAGCCATATTGTATATGAACTCCAAAGCCCAAACACTAAAGGAACAGACAGATATATCAGATTTATTCAAAGTTAAAATATTTGTGTTTCTAAGGATTCCAACAACAAAATGAAAAAAACAAACCATAGAGTGGAAGAAAATATTTTCAAATTATATATGTAATAAGAGACTTGTAGCTAGAATATATGAACAAATGTTAGAACTCAGTAATAAAAAGACAGAAAAATGAGACAGGATCTGAATAGATATTTCTACAAGGAAGATACAAAAATAGACAACAGATGTATGAAAAACTGCTCTGCATCAATAACCATCAGGAAAATTCAAATCAAAGTCACGTCGCCTGACAAACATACAGATAATAATAAAACTTGGCAAGGATGTGGAAAAATTGGAACTCTTACACACTGCTCCTATGAATGTAATATGTTGCAGGTGCTTTGCAAAAGCAGTGGAATAGAGTAGCCCATGCAGAGATAGGCATGTAATTTCCAAGGCATCTATCCAAAAACAAAAGACAGTGAACATAAATGCATTAATCTTTTACTTCAAAGTATATAAAAAGAAGTAAGGTACTCCTGTAGCATAGGAGTAAGGAAATAATAATAAAGAGAAAATTTTCTAAAAAAAATTAGAGAAGGTGAATTATTCAGAGGCTGAATATATTTCTATGTGTGAACAGTCATTTAGAGATGATTAGAAAATATCAAAAGAGAAAATCTGATTAAAGAACAAACATACTATGTTCATAGATGGACAGAAGTAATATGCTAAAACCATAAAATTCTCAAACATTAATGTACAATCCCAATACAGTACCCCTCAAAAATCACACAGGGGTTTTCAGGGAACTTAATAAGCTCAACCTAAAGTTAATAGAAGAGAAAAGGACGACGAATAACCAAGGTATTTCTTTAAGGATAGGGAACAAGTCAAGTTATTATCCCAGCTATTAAAAATTTAATTGCAATCCTATAATAAAAATAATAAAAACGTACAAGAATCAATAGATTGATCAGTAAATAAGAGAGAAAGTCTGGTATAAAACCCGTGGTAACTAGTTATATGAGAGTTAAGTTAAATTATAGAGGAAGAATAAACTCTTTAGTATATTTTGCTGACATAATTTCATCTTCACCTGGAAACAAAATGTAAAACAAAATAGCTAGTTCCCATGGTACATAGAAATACATTACAAGGAGTTGAATACCATAACTTGAAAGTTTAAAACTTTCAAATGGCAAAAATGGGCAATATCTTTATGAACTTGATATCCTGTAGAATTCATTTAACACAACACATAAAGTAATCATAAATGTTTTAAAGTTATGAAAATTAATTTCAATTAAATTAAAATATTTGAATAATATAAAACACCAGTAAACAAGTGAAATGGAATGCCATCCACTGTGGCTATTCACATAAAGACAAACATTTATTCTAGTATAAAACTTAATGGAAAAAAAAAACTTTACTGGATTTATAACTGAGGGCTGTGCTGCCTTAAGCAAGTAACAATTCTTCAATACCTGAACTGCCTCATCTATAAATTGGAGATATTACTTATCTCAAAATGTTATTGGAACAACCATTGTGTTAATTTATCTAAAATACTCAGAAATACCAGAAACAAAGCTCAGCTCAGCTATTATTCTTCTCCAAAACATATAAAGAAATTCTACAGATTAATAAGAGAAATAGAAACAATCTCAGTTTTAGTTTGGTCAAAGGATAGGAATGTGCAATTCACTGAAGACAACATCAACATCTTATGTGGCCAGCCCAGATAAGAATATGCTCACGCCTCCATAACCATATAATGGATTTCCAGTTCCTATCTGTGACTGAATAAAAAAATTAGGACTGACAATATCAAGTGCTGGCCCAGTATATATTGACAGAGACATATATTGACAGAGGAAGTGTAAATTGACACAATGCCTTTGGAGATCTCTTAGAAAATATATAATAAAGTTGGAGATGTGCATGATTATTAACTGGAAATTTCACATCTAGGTTATAACCTTCTTTTAAGATTCCCAGACCCAACTCTTACACTTGGTGAGAGGGATGTCCACCGCACACTAGCAGATGTCTGAGAATTCAACTCAATTCTGACACTGCCTACCCAGAGATAGCATCAGATGCCACAGACTAAGCGCTCAGTGCTGTAAGACTCATCACCACTCATCACTTCAGACACCAACCACAAGCTCCAGGCTGTCATCTGTTCTTGTGACAGTCTGTTGGTTCCCATGACCTCTTCTTTGGTTCAATTAATTTGTTAGAGCATCTCACAGAACAAAGAACACTTACTTGTTTACGAGCTTATTTTAATAATAAGATATGATAAAGGCTATAAGTAAACAGCCATGCGAAGAGATGCATAGACCAAGACTCTGAACACAGGACCTTCTGTCTTCACGTAGCTTGCGGCCCAGGTCAGTGGTATGTGGAAGTGTTCTATTACCCAAGGATGAAAGCTCTCCAAAAAATCCCATCATTTGGATTCACTACATAGTCATTATTGTCCTTGGCAATTGGTTAGTTCAACCTCCAGTTTCTCTCCCTTCTCTAGAGGTTAGCAGGTGGGGGTGGGGGGGATGAAAGTTCCAACCCTCTGATAATATGATTGGTCCTCTTGGCAACCAGCCCCCACTCTTGAGTGGAATCCAAAAGTCAACCTTCAGGGGCGCCTGGGTGGCTTAGTCGGTTAAGTGTCCGACTTTCGCTTAGGTCATGATCTCGCGGTTCTTGGGTTCGAGCCCCGCGTCGGGCTCTGTGCTGACTGCTTGTTCAGAGCCTGGAGCCTGTTTCAGTCTGTGACTCCCTCTCTCTCTGACCCTCCCCTGCTCACGCTGTCTCTCTCTCTCTCTCTCCTAGAAATAAATAAAACATTAAAAACAAAAAAACAAAAGTCAACCTTCATTAATAATCAGACACCCATTTCACCTTTATGGCTTAGAGGTGTTCTCAAGAACTGCAGATGAAGACTAAACCTATCTGAAAAATATATTTTGGTCATCTGAATGACCAAATATGTATCTCTCATAAGTCAGTATATTTCAGAAGTGTAAATTGGTACAGTGTTTTTGGAGATCCCTTTGAAAATATCTAATAATGTCGGAGAGGTACATTATTGACCACCCAGAAATTCCACACCTAGGTCCATAGCCTAGAAAAGCTTGTAATATGCTAAAGGAAATTATACCAAGATACAAAATTAGATTGGATACCAACTAATTGCCCATCTGTGTGAGAATAAATAAATAAATTTTGACATCTTCAAATAATAGAATTCCAAGTCATGATTAAAATGAATGAAATATGGTGTAGCCACTTTGCAAGATAGTTTGGCAGTTTCTTTCAAAATTCAACATACTCTTAACATATAATCCAGCAATTGTACTCCTTGGTATTTACCCAAAGATGTTGAAAACTTATGTCTACACGAAAATCTGCACATGGATGTTTATAGCAGCTTCATCCATAATTGACAAAGCTTGGAAGCAACCAAGATGTCCTTCAGGAAGTGAATGGATAAATAAATTGTAGTACATCCAGACAATGGAATATTATTCAGTGCTAACAAGAAATGAGCTGTCAAGGCATGAAAAGACATAGAGGAACCTAAGTGAAAGAAGCCAATATGAAAAAGCCACAGATTACATAATTCCAACTATATGACACTCCAGAAAAGGCAAAACTATGGAGATAATTAAAAAGATCAGTGGTTGCCATGAGTTTGGGAGGAGGGAATGAAAGATGGATAGGTTCAGCACAGGATTTTTAGGGCAGTGAATCTCTTCTGTCTGATATAGTAATGGTAGATACAGGACACGAGGCATCTGTCAAAACCCATAAAACTGACAACACAAGAGTTAATCTAATGTACCACTCTGGTACCATATGTGGATTGTGAGATGTCCATGTACATGTCAGGACATGGTATGTGAGTAGGAACTCTCTGTACTTTCTGCCCAATTTTTATGTGACCCCAAAACTGCTCTAAAAAGTAAAGCTCTACTTAAAAAATAAAGAAGAAATGAAATAGTATTCATGTATGTGATTGGATAAATCTGAAAAAATGTTTTGCAAGTGAAAAGTATATTGCAGAATCCTACATTGAGAGTCAGATTGTTATACAGTCTTCAAAATTGAAAGGTAATGTTATTCACTGTTTTAAAAGATACTTATGAAGTATCCTAACATAAAATGATGCAAGGGCTAAAGATATATCAGATTCTAGATAGTAGATTTTTGTGTGGGGGGGGAGGAAGATAAGGAGTTGAGGATGGTTGTCATGAGTTCTAAATTAGTATGTGTCATGTTTTCATTTGTAAATAATTCACAAGGTGTAACATCATAAAACCTTAGTTAAGTGTTGTCTATAAAGACAAAATAAGACAACAGGAGTGAAAATCTTAGAATTGTGCCTGATGCAAGGTGGTCCCTTATTAAATGCTTTCTCCTGACTCCCCATCAAGTCTTCATTCTTCAAGGTCATGCTCCCTCTTTCCGAGGCCCATGGTCTGCCCGAGGGAAAGTGAAAAGCTGGTTTAATGGGAGCAGAAGGGGACTAGCAGGCATCCAATCCACATTCGCACGTCAAATCTACCACCAATTCTCTGTGTACCCTTGAGCAAACCACTTAACCCCACAAACCGCTCTGAAATGAGAAGGTTGAGTCAGGTCATGGGTGGCATTCCCTCCATCTTTAACAGTCTGTAGCTCTGAGTTAAGAGAGTTCCTTCCGGGTTGCAGTCCAAGGTCCCCCATAGTAGTAGGCTATAGTCATTGAGACAATGACTACCTTTCAGAATCGGTTCTGTTAACTCATACAGCACAGAGCTACCTTCCCTACAAGAAATGAAACATCTCTCTGTTTCAGGTCAGTGCTGTGATCAAGATGAGGCAGCTGCGGTCTACATTTCTGAGGACAGTGCTCTGATCACCTGACCCGAGAGGACCTAAAGGAGGTGCCGAATGAGGGTCCTGCAGCATCCTCCACCAACACCCTCTCCCGCTTCCTGGCTTTAGCCTTTTTCCTCATGAGCATTTCATGGCCTCGTATACAAATATACCATAAATTTAGGTTTTTTAAATCTTGTTCATTGTCAGTATTTCCCTACGATAATGGAAGGTCCATGGGAATGGGCTTTTTTGCCTGTTGAATTTTCCCCCGGGACCTAGAAAAGAATCTGGTAGATTCTCAGTAAATATTTGTTCAAGGAATGATGAAGAGCTCATATTTGAGGCAGACTTCAGTTTGAAATACAGTTCTAATCATCCTCTGCACTCAAGGTCACCCAAAATTCTATCCATGAGCCTCTGCCCCTCTTATGATCCCATAAGCAAAATACTAATTCTTCCTCAGCTGTGGTCCAACAATATCATGCATGTACCTCTTACAACATGGATCACATCCAGCATTATGCTGCAATTGTATCCTCTTCCCTCCGGTAGAGAGTAAGTTACACCGGGGTCTGAGCATTCTGGATTCCTAGCCAGCCTACTCTCCCCAGTACATGTCGTTAACTATGGTATTATCATCCACCCTCCTCACCATTACTTTTTCTCTCAGCTTCTCTCTCACTCACTTGCTGCTCATTCTTGCTCTCACTCCCTTTATTTTTATACCTATGCCCAAATAAACCCTTTCTTGAATCAAGACACTCACCTTCTCCTTTATTCCAAATTGTAGGCTGCACTGAATGAAATAACATAGGCATGGAGATAAGTTTGCTCTGTGATCAGGATGCAATTTCTTTACCAGCTCCTTATCACATTCCATCTCAGCCCGAAGGTGCTTTTCAAATTGTACACCTTGCATTAAAGTTAGTTTGGTAAGAGGTAAAAGTTTAGATGTAGACTCTGTTAGCAAAGAACATGGTACAGACTCTCATGGGTCCTTTCTAATAATATTAAGAATTAATATTTATTAAATGCCTCATATGCGATAAATAGGGTCCAAAGTACATTATATTAATTTCCTTTACCCTCACAACACACTCCTGAGGTAATTCCTGTTACCATCCCCACTTTACCAATGAGGAAAATTAGGTCCAGAGAAGTTAGCAAACTTCCTCTCCATCACACAGAATGAGGAAGCCAAGATTCACAGTTTAGCTACAGAACCCATGCTGTAGGTGTGTGGATACATATAATAAACATGTTCTTATTTTATATATTTGTATTGCGCTTATGCACACACAGATACACACACATTTTTAGACATGTTTAAAAAATTCTCATAACCATACAAAACTTGTAACGTCTGTGACTTCTACAAATTGGAACTGAAGTGTTGAGGATGAAGGGAAAAAAACAATTACGGATTACTATTTTAATATATATCATGGGCATGTGTTACTTTAAAAGTATTTTAGGGGTGCCTGAGGGGCTCAGTTGATTAAGTGTCTGACTCTTGATTTCTGTTCTGGTCATGGTCTCTCGGTTGGTGGGATTGAGCTCCAAGTCGGGCTCTGCAGAGACAGTGGAGCCTGCCTGAGATTCTCTCTCCCTCTCTCTCTACCCCTTCCCCCTGCTCAAAATAAATAAATGAACTTTTCTGAAAACGTATTTTAAAGTAACTTTGTTTTATTTAAATAAAAACCTGATGAATTGAGTAACTAAATGAAGACAAAATACAGCTGGGAGTTATACTAGCCTACAAAAGGACATATTTTAGTTACCAAAGACAACTACATTCTAAATGTTGGCACATATCCTCACATGTTGAATAAAATTTAAGCATCAATATTTCTTTGTATCTATATGTATATATTTATCCCTATCTATTTATTCATACTTCTCAACCTCTCACCATATCTGTTTATCTATGGGGCATATGTGTTTATTTCTAACATGAAGATGGTTTAGACACAAATAGATGATATTTGTGCGTGTAGAAATATGAGTTCTTACCATTCTTACTACTTTATGAGCTATGGTAATTTATATACACATCTATAAATGAGTAGAATTTAGTTTCTTTCAACTAATTTTTTTAAACATACACTATTTTATTAGTTTCAAGTGTACAGTATAGTACACTTGATTAATTATAGTACACTTGTTTGATTGTTGTGCTGTTTGATTGTTGTGTACAACAATTTCACACATCATCCAGTGCTCATCACAAGTGTGTCCCTTACTCCCCATAACCTGTTTCATCCATCCCCAAACCCCCTGGTAACCATCAATTTGTTCTCCATAATTAAGAGTCTATTTCTTTGTCTCTCTCTCTTTCTCTTTATTCATTTGTTTTGTTTCTTAAATTCCACATATGAATGAAATCATGAGGTATTTGTCTTTCTCTGACTGACTTATTTCACTTATCATTATACTCAACTAACTCTTTATTAATAGATATTTACATTATTCTGCTTTATCCCATAAAACAATGCATAATGATGGCTCACTGCAAAGGAATACAGAGTTAAAAAGGAAAAGGAAAAAATCTATAAATAAGAGAGAGTGGTTAAAAACATATAATGTATTAATTATCCCACATACTGCCTAATTCCAATCTCTAGAACATATGCCTAGAAGATATGATTTTTTCAACCATATTAAAATTTTGGCCAAATTTCCATATTGAACAACTAATTTTAACCAAACACTTTAGGATACTGTTATCTTCTTTTTGTATGTTGTGTGTGTGTGTGTGTGTGTGTGCGTGTCTGGTATTTCTTGGCCATATTTTCTATCTTGGGTCCACTTTATGACCACTTTTATACTTCTCTTGGGTGCCGTTAACAACTTAAATGTCGTCAGCTGTTGTTGTCACTCAAACCTAGTCTCCAGACAAATGGCGGCCCTGAACTACAAATACAGAAGGGTCTCCTTTACCCAACCAGGCCCCTGGGGTCCTGCCCCACTCAATGGTGAAAAGGGAACCATTACTTCAACACAAATTGGATCATGTTTCACTCCCTTTTGTAACTGTGTGTCCTCATTCTGTACAAGATATGACATAGGGTTGCCTTTATCCAACTCTTCAGGAAACTTCTACCTTATTTCTACTTCCTACGGTAGGAAGAGCCAAATCCGCCATGTTCTTTCCCCTGCAAGTCTTGCATGTTACAGATTCCTTTATGTGGATTATTGTTTTCCCTCATATACTGGGTGAGCACCGATTCCTCTCTCTCCTCGGCTACAATAAGACAGCGGTTCATGGAGCACCCAAAAACCTTACAGTTGCCTAATTTCCCCTCCTCTTTGCCCTTTTTAGACTTTACATCTTCTTCCAGTTGTTGATGTTGTTGTTGTTTTGTTTTGTTTTTTCTAGTCCATCCCTACTATCGATTTGAGCCTGGTTACAAACTTTACAATTGCCTAATTCTCCCTCCTCTTTGCCTTTTTTAGACTTTACATTGTCTTCTAGCTGTTGTTTTTCTAGTCCATCCCTACTATCCATTTGAGCCTGGTTTTATGATTATTTATGTATAATTAATTTTAAAATTCTTGAGGTGACACACAGATTGTACAAGATAATATACTTGCATACATAAACAATAAGACGTTTTAATTTTCCAAATCAGATCCATAGAAGGAGGAGATAAAACGGATATGCAAATTATAAGACACATGGTTTGCAGCTCTAAGCTTCCTTTGACCAAAGCAAAAGTAAAGACTTGGTAATTTTTTGGTTTTCTTTATGAGGCAAAATTACTTGAATTCCTTGTGAAAGTAAAATTTGAAATTTCTGGAGACTTCCCTTCCTCCATCTTCTTTTCTTTTCCATTTATGTCCGCCATTCACATTTGCTTCAGCCTCATCTGGTGGGGTCTTTTCATTTTAAGTTGTGCATGTGATTTAGCTGGTTTGTAGACAGGTGTTTCTCTGGCTTAGTGGGCACACTCATCCACAATCCCTTCTTCCTGCCCTACCTCAAGGCAGTCTTGTTTGTCCCCCGTCACTGCGGTGCCATGGGCCATTGGTGTGAGCCATTGCCAAGTCTCCATACTGCAGTCCCCTCAACCACCCTTTCTCCAGACTTTTTGTTATGTATATTGACTCCACTAAAATGTAATTTTGCTCATGTTTTTATTATGAGGAAGAAGGTGACATGATCCATTTTCGGGCAAAGGACTTGAAGGTGGAAGTGGGGGGACTCTAAAAGAGAAATTTAGAAGGAAGCTAAGCTTGGTTTTGAATCTAAGAAAAGATGAAGTGGAATGGGAAGAGAGCAGCAGAGTGGGAAGACCGTAGGCTTGCCTCATTCCACAAACACAACTAGGTAGTTATTAAATCATCCTAAATACTCCAGAAATCAACCTGAAGACTGACAGAACCCACAAACAAAGGGAAAGGAGAGGCCAAATCAAAGAAGGCATGAAGTAGGGAGATGTGGTTTAGGGAAGAAACAGATCACAGGTGCTATGGAGGGGAGGGAGCCAGAGTCATGGAGAAAGGCGAGGGAGAGAGGAGGACATAGGGGAATGCATAAGGAGAATGGCCTGGAAAACAAAAAAGGCTGAATTTTTCAAGTGCTTGCAACCAGCAGGGCTTAAAGCCTGGAGTTTTAAGGGTCAGTGGACTTGGTGAGGATAGAGCTCAGAGGGCAAGGCCCTGCTTCTAGAGAGAAGTCAGGCAAATAATCCAGAGGCAGATAGTGTGGAAACAATGATTTGAAAAATGCCTTGGGCACACAGTGGGGAGATTATTCGCTCTTCTTGGAACATGACCCTGTGAGGCAGCCTTTGTGGAGAAGTCTCTCTGAGAATAAAGGAGCTGGCCAGCAATATTTCCCTCCCTATCTCTTAGCATAAACATGGAACCACCTTCAAGAAGCAGTTCAGTGCCAACACTGGGTGCCTACCTTTCTTATACAAGCCACGCCCCCTGAGCTCTGGGAGGCCTGCTCTTTTCAGCAGACTTCAGTCCCAGTGCAGCAGGCTTTCCACCCAGAAGACCAGCACAAACCCATGCCCACATCACGTCTCCCAACCAGAGTTCTGTAGCACCTCAGTTCTGGGGGAGGTGGTGTCAGGTCTCATTTTACAAGCAGATCAGAGCACACTTAGTTAAAGTTTATCATATTATTCAGGCCAGGGACCAAATATAGCAGGCAAGACTCTCCTTGCAAATGACTGACCTGGGATAGAGGAGCCAAAACACAACAGCACAGCACACACTGCAGATACTCCCTGAAGTGCCAGGCTTTGGGCACTATATGACCTTTTCCTCATAAGGCCATTACTTTCAGGAACAGATGACATAACTGGCTTCTCTAGAACACAGAAGAAGGCAGAGACTTACACAGAATACCAAGACAGAGGAATTTATCCCAAATGAAAGAACAAGATAAGGTCATAGCCAGCAATTTAAGTGAAACAGACATAAGTAACTTGACTGACTGATGGAGAATTTAAAGCAACAATCATAAGGATACTCACTGGGCTTGAAAAAAGAATAGAAGACATCAGTGATACCCTTGCCACATAGATAAAAGAGTTAAAAAAGAATCAACCAGCAATGAAGAATGCAATAAATGAGATTGGAAGTTGGTGTGCTGCAATGAACAGCAGGCTGGAAGAAGCAGAGGAACAAATTAGTGACTTAGAGGAGAAAATAATGGAAAATAATGAAGCTGATCAAAAAGATAGAGAATTATGCACCATGAGAATAGACTTAGGGAACTTAGTGACTCCATCAAATGTAATAACATTGATATTATGGAAGCCCCAGAAAAGAAGAGAGAGAAAAGGGGGTGGAAAATTTATTTCAGGAAATATGAATATGATAAACTTTAACTAAGTGTGCTCTGGTCTGCTTGTAAAATGAGACCTGACACCACCTCCCCCAGAACTGAGGCGCTGCAGAACTCTCTGGTTGGGAGACGTGGTGTGGGCATGGGTTTGTGCTGGTCTTTTGGGTGGAGAGCCTGCTGCACTGGGACTGAAGTCTGTTTGCTGAAAAGGGCAGGCCTCCCAGAGCTCAGGGGGTGTGGCTTGTATAAGAAAGGTAGGCACCCAGTGTTGGCGCTGAACTGCTTCCTGAAGGTGGTTCCATGTTTATGCTAAGAGATAGGGAGGGAAATATTTACCCAAAAAAAACGCTGAGAATTACATACTAAAAAGAGAAATTTTATTATATATAAATTACACTTTAATGTTTTAAATGGTGAAAATAAATTATAAAAAGTGCTTATGTATATACAAAAAAAAAAAAACAAACTATTTTAATGAATGCATCCCCAGACTGTCTCTAGGTCATGTGGAACTGATTTCCCTTCTCCCAATAAAAAAAAAAGATACTCGATGCAAAATGGACAAAGAGAGGCACTGTGGATACTGAAATTGTCAAGGCAGTTTTATACCCTCTTTGGTTCCATATCGTTTCCCCTCAAAATTGCAGTGGAGGAAGCCGTTTCCTTGCCCTTCCCAAACATCTCTCTTAGAAAAGCCAACAGTGAATGGAGTGGTTTTAGCCAGGTTGAGGCTGATTGACCTAATGCTGGAGTCACAGTGTCCAGAAGGGGTGAGGGGTAAGGACAGCACTATTGTCAAGCATTGGAGCCTATGCCCAAACTGTGGTTTCAGAGGAACTCTTCGTCCTGCTCTATGGCGATCGTATGCTTGTATGGGCCAGGGTCCTGGGACTCTCTTGTTCATCATTATTTCCCCACTACCTAATAAAGGATCTGGCACATGAAAAAAAATGCAGTGGAAAGTTCCTTAGGATTGGAACCCATTTTCTCTTCTTCCAGGAAGATTTCAGGAAGGAGATGGAGCCTATTAACTGTGTATTATCTGAGGTTCAGCATTAAGTTTTTAAGGAAGCTGAAGAAAGACTGTAATGAATCTTTTCCTCTAGTATTTCCACAGAGCTTCAGAGACCTACTCAGAAGAAATTTATAGTTTTATAAACCCCATTAAGTATAGTTATGGTGGTAAGTTGCACTAAGAAGCACTCTTTTTTATTTCTTTTATAAATAAAGAGGGTCACTCTAAGTCTTACCCAGGAGAAAACCCCATGTGACCCAAATCCTTTCATTGTTCATTCTACACAATCCTCCTCTGGGTTTCTATCCCAGATAGGAACCGGAATACAAAAAAATTCTGTCCATGCCTAACTGTACTTCTGGATTTTTCCACAGAGCCAGAGTTGGGGCTAGAAGGAAAATGCCATTTAAATTATTTCAGTGCTGTGATCTCACTTTTCAAATTCTGATTGATTTTTACAGTGTCAGGAGGCCCATACTAATCAGGAAATATGAGTTCCTTTAAAAACAGACACTTTACCACATCTCTTTGGACATCAATTTTCTCTTCTCCAGGTAATGGAAAATGCTGCCATAGATTAAAATGTGCGTTACTGATGTTGGCTGAGCAGAACAGGTGTCAGAGGGACTCCTTGATCATCTTTGAGAGGAAGGGTCAGCATGAGAGGCTAAATGAATAAAAATCAAAAAGGGACTTGAGTGGGCTTCACTTACATAGCAGAGTACTAACTAGATCATTTGGAATGACTTCCCCATTGTAGGCAATTTAAAACCTGGACCAAAAATCATCAGCTTGGACATATTGGAACACTTAATGTATGATAGTGAAGAATTAACAGGTTAGATTGTGGGGTCTGACTTTCTTATGGGGGACATCTGCCAATTCTGAAATTTAGAGGACAAAATAGTGATTATAAAGGGCATGGAGAAGGTTTCTGGGGCATAGAAGGTGTTCTGTGTCTTGACCTTGGTCATGATACATGGGTGTTTGGAATAGCGTATTTCATTAATCTGTGTTTTTACATTTTATACATTTTTCTCTATGTGTGCTGTATCTCAAATAATTTTTAAAGGGTCTTTGGTATTTTATGAGGAAAAAGCCCTTTGAAGCAATTGAGCTGCATGGGAGAGAATGAGGAATCACTTACCTTTTGTGTTACAGCTGAGAAAATAAATGCCAGGTGAACTTCCAACCAGTCTTCCTCCTCCAGATTTTTGTGTCATGAATATTGATTTATTTGAAAGTATATATTTTTTTCTTTTCTGAGAAATAGAATAGCATTGTCTATCATATGATCAAGGACTTAAAAGCATAGATGATAGGACCTTAAAGGGGAGAATTGGAAGAAGGAAGCCCTGGCTTGATTTTGCCTCTGCAAAGGTATAATGCCTGAACGCATGGCCACCCTCCCTCTAGGTTAGATGGAGTGAGCCCTGGAAATGGTGTCCACTGCCAAAACGGGCCCTGTGCTTGGTTCCAGCTCCTAGAATAAAAGATCCAGCCAGTACCCACTCAGCTACAGTCGACCTAGGCCCCGTTGCCAATCTGTTGGGCTGGTCATCTGGGCCACCTTCTGAGAGGGAGTGTCATCCATTCTGAATGTCAGAACTGCCTTTTACCAACTCTTCTGGCTGTGATGGACAGACGTGAGTTCTGAACCCTGGGGATGGACAGCTCGCACTGATGGACCACGAGCCTGGGCCAGCGTGGAGGAGAGCTGAAGGAGAACTGGCATCTCTGATACATCTGTACTATGGGGGTGAACCTGATGTTCTCCAGGGGCTGGCCTTGTTTATCACTTTGTGGCTTTTCGCATTTCTGGCTTCTTTCCAACACTTTTCCTTCCTTACCACCTCTTTTCTTTCTCTTCTCAACTTTTCTACATCATGTAAAAAAGCTGGAGATCCTCAGAGTTGATGGGGTTCATTCATGAACATATATTTGGTGTTTCCCCACCTCCATTTCTGTTTCTCTAAATTTAAGGGACGATCTGCCACAGCCTGACTTAGTCCATGAGAAATGTCAGGTGATTAATTTCCATGCAGTCGAAACTTTCCAAATAATAAAGTTTATTGAACTCTAATCATCAAAGCTGGGTTGGTCATGATGAAGTCTTTATTCATTTAAATTTTACCCTTGAAAAACACCAATAATTTGGGGGGATTCGAGCACATGGCTAATATTTACCTTTGAAAGTTATTCTATTTCTCTGCCTCGGTAGGGCTGGCATTCTAAAAGGACTGCATTGTGGTCCACTGATTAATGATAACGTTATCAGTCAATCTGAGTTTAATTATTATTGCTGTGCAGTTACGGAAGATAAAGATTCAATTCAACCAGTATCCATCTAGTACCTGCTACAGCACCAGACTAGGCTCTGCCACAAAAATAAAGGGAGCAAACTTCTTTCCTTTTAAAGGAAAGAGCTCACACGCAATTAAGATGAAATGAAGTGGTAAGTATTTGCTATGTTAGCTACATGAACATAATGTGAAGAGAGCCCGAGGAAGGGAAAGACTCAGCCTTACTCTGTATATGTGTTGCAGAAAGCATGCATCAGCCTCAATGCTGGTTGTCAATAGATATTTATTAAAAGACAGATTGATTATGTATTGGCTGGATGAATTTTAAATACAAGCTAAACAGGCTATGATAAAAAGAGCACTGAATTAAGAATCAAAGTACATTGGCTTCCTCAGCATAATTATGAGTATAATTAAATGAATATAGAAGGTAAATATGTATTTTGACTTATTAATGCTGAAAGAAATAGAAGCTTCTACTGTCGTGTGGTAACAAAATTGCCTTGTAAGTTTCATCATCAGTCAAAACAGCTTTCAATGGTGTGCCTGTGGCTCAGTCAGTTAAGCATCTGACTCAGTCTCATGTCCTGGGTTCATGAGTTCAAGCCCTGTGTTGGGCTCTGAAGCCCACTTAAAAACAAGCACGCAAACAAACAAAACGCCCAAAACAACTTTCAGATTTGAAAAAGGTGGGGGCGGGGGGGAGGAGAAGAGAAGAAAACAAAGCTTCTAAAGTCAAAGAGAATTGAAAATAAGTGACTTATTCTTTGTTGAAAATTGAAAAACAAAATGTCCCCTGCTGATTATTGATACTGAAATTATAAGATAGAATTAACTGAATTGTGAGTTTAAATAAATTCAGAACACATCATTTGGTATTTATTTACAAGATAAAAACATTCTCTCAATTTGAAATACTAAAAAAAGTCAAATCAGCAGCTGCTGAGCTCTGTGTACTTAACTATATGATTTGCAGACTAATCAATTTTTTTTGAACCTCGGTTTCCTCTTGTGAAAACAAGAATCACAGTAATAATAATAATAATGTGTCATGACTCAGAATTGTTAATGTTAAAATAAATCTAAAAATGTTTTCTTGTAACAGTCTAGTAAATTACAAACATTATAAACAGAGTTGCAATTTCAGATTTTATTAAAAACTAAGTATCTCCTATCAATGTTGTCTTATAATTTGCTTCTTGTTATGAAAATCCAGATTCAGAATTTTAAAACTTCTGCTTGAGATTCCAATGCATCAAATCTGGTTTATCATTTCTTCATGTGGGAAATAAGAGCTCTTTATCTCTAATTTCCCTATAGTGCTTCTGTGATTCTTCTTGAAACTGGACTTTTCTTTTTGTGGGGGCTGCATCTTTGGTTTCCATGGACATGTTCAGACACCAAGTTACAGTGTTTGTTTTCTGTCTTCTCCCTTAAGTTCATGCAACAAAGCTTTCATCTATCCATTACCACGATGACTCTAATTTGTTCTTGCTTCCCATTTCCTGTGTCTTCCCCCCCACCCCCCGTTGTCTTACTCACCGAATTGAGTATGGTGTGTGGTTTGTTTTCACCAATGCAATGAGAGGGGGAAATTGTCTTTTTTTTTTTTTTTTGTAGTTTTCCCTCTTTGCTATGATTAGAACTCTGCAACCGCCATGTGAATAAGCCTGGACTAGGATGCCGAAGGATCAGAGATCCCGTGGAAGAAGGAGCCAAACATCCCAATCTTCTCAGCTGAGGCCATCCTATATCACAGGACCCATTCACTGATAAAATATGTATAAGCAAGCCCCCAGCAAAGGTCAGATGTGCCCAGTCAGTCAAGAGCTACAGGAACTGCTCAGCTGAGCCCAGCCTTAACTGCCAAACTATAGGATCACACACTAAATAAGCAGATATGATTTAAAGTCACCAAGTTTTGGAAGGCTGGTTGTCCAGCAAGAAGTAATTACACAGAGACTAATGGGTAGCAGGGGGGTCTGTTTTGAGTTACATCTCCAGGTCAGAGTGTATCTTAGGAATGAAAGAGACACTGAAGCAATTAGTATGAATAATTTCCAAACTGCATAACCAATGCTTAGAATATTATGAGTTTTTCTTTTCTGTGTCTTGACTTTGGGCTTTAAGCTACCTTACCAAACTATGCTTTGCTCCGTTGGTCTGTGGTTGAAACAGGAAATGAGCATCCTAAGCAGTAAAAGACACCAGTGGAGGACACTTTGAAGTCTGTGCTTGGAGTACAACTGCTTTTTTCTGTGTATATTACTCTAGTTTGATCGCCATCCAGATGAAAGCTACTGTCACACATTCAAAGTTAATGTGTTAATCTCTGAGATAAACAACTAACTGGGAACCAAATTTCAAAGGAAACTGGTAGTTTGATTGAACTCCCTACATCCCCATGTTTTTCCCGGCTCTCATCAGTGAATCTAAAGACTAGGTTTAAGAACAAGGAAGAACGACGCAAAAAAAGTCATTAAATTTAAAGAGATGGGCAGTGAACATTTACACGTATAAAATAGCATTCCTTATATACCTCCTATGGATTGATTGTATTTATTCCCGAAGGGCTTGCTTTGTTTTGCAAAAGTTTGCAATGTTTGCGATGTCAAGTTTGCTGGAAGGAGAGGGAAGCAGGTCAATATTTTTTGTAATTGTGGTAGTTTTTTGTTATTTTATTTACTGAGTCCTTCTGTTTCTTGTCTACGCTGATCATTTCTCTTTTGAAAGTCTGCAGATTCCTCCTATGGACAACCAAAAAAATGGCTCTATCTATAAGAGAATCTTTTCTGTTGTTCTTTATATCTTTATTACCTTTAGGCTCCCTGTAAAACTTTCCTAATTCTAGAAAGATATTATTTTTGATGAGAAAAATCTGTTTCAGATTATAGATTCTGATATATATTTTTGTCACTTCTTTGTGTCAACACTAAGCATTACAAAATAAAAAATAACTTTAGAAGATGGATTCTAAACTGAACACATAAAAAGTGTTAAGATGGCAAAGTATGTGTTATGTGTATTTTACCACAATTAAAACTCAAGACAATAAAAAATAAAAAAGATTCAATTCTACTTAATATATTCAAGTGCTATTACCATATAAAATTCACTTATTTCTTAAAGGAATATTAAAAATCATTTTTATGCACCTAAACTCATTTCCATTATACAATTAAATGAAACGTCAGATATTATAGTATATTATATATAATTTCCATTAGTTATAGGTATGTCTGTGTGAATGCCTGTACATGAAGCCATAGGTACAGAGATTGATACATAAAATAACACAATTTATGACATGATTTAGATATATGCATAGAAAGAAAAGGCTTGTGGTGCCTGGATGGCCCAGTTGGTTAAGTGCCAATTTTGCCTCAGGTCATGATCTTGTGGTTCCTGAGTTCAAGTTCCCCGTCGGGCTCTGTGCTGACAGCTCAGAGCCTGGAGCCTGCTTCAGATTCTGTTTCTCCCTCTTTTTCTGCACCTTCTCCCTCGCATTCTGTCTCTCTCTCTCTCTTAAAACTAAAAAAAAGAAACGTTAAATAAAAAAGAAAGAAAGAATAGGCTAGGAATTGTGTGTACACACTACCACAGGGATACTAATGCACAAACACATGCAAATGTTTATATATGAAATGTAAAATGTTAACATATAAATGTAAAGGACAGGTTTTCTAGTTGCTTATATATGTGTGTGTGTGTGTGTGTGTGTGTGTATTTTTTAATGTTTATTCATTTTTAAGAGAGACAGAACACGAGCAGGGGAGGGGCAGAGACAGAGAGGGAGGCACAGTATCTGAAACAGACTCCAGGCTCTGAGCTGTCAGCACAGAGACTGACATGGGGCTTGAACGTGGGAACGGTGAGATCACGACCTGAGCCGAAGTCAGACGCTAAACTGACTAAGCCACCCAGGCGCCCCTGGTTGCTCATATTTAGAATATCTAGAACAAACTTACTTAAATCACTGGTATCAGCTTTTTATTTAGGTGTTTCCAGTTTGTTGTTTTTTGTTTTTTGTTTTTAGTTCACATAAAGTGCAATATTGGTTTCTGGGGTAGAATTCAGTGATTCATCATATATATATAACACCCAGTGCTCATCCCACCCAGTGCCCTTCTTATTGCCCATCTCCCCACCACCTCTCTTCATCAGCCCTGTTTGTTCTTTATCTTTAAGGGCCTCTTGTGGTTTGTTTCCCTCTCTCTCTTTTCCTTCTCCCATATACTCATCTGTTTTATGTCTTAAATTCCACATGTGAGTGAAATCATATGGTATTTGTCTTTTTCTGACTGACTTATTTCACTTAGCATAATACTCTCTAACTCCATCCATGTTGTTGCAAGGCAAGATCTCATTCTTTTTGATGGCTAAGTAATAGTCCATCATATGATACATATCTATATATCTATCTATAGACATATATGTATGTATCACCTCTTCTTTACCCATTCAGCTAATGAAAGAAGACTCATAAAACAATTGCTACCATAAACCAAACTAAATCTCTTAAAAAATTACTTCGAAGGAAATAGAGATTCACACACAGTTGCTGAGGCAGAGTAGAGAGGTTCCATATACTTTACTGTCATTTCCCCCTTATTAGTTACATCTTATCTAATTCTAGAACAATATCAAAATCAGGAATTTTACAGCGGTGTAATGTTTGAATATAATTCTGTGTAACCACTGTCACAAGCAAGACTCAGCACGGCTCAGTCGCCGCAAAGATACTCCTGTTATCGTTATGCCTCCGTCCCTCCCTCCAGCACCTCTAGCCTGTAATCTCTTGTTTATCCCCGAAATTTCATCATTGTGAGAATGTTATATAAGTAGAATAATACAGATTGTGGCCTTTCTGTTCTGTCCATGTTGTGTGTACCAAGCGTTTATATCTTCACAACGCTAAGCAGTATTCCATGCAACCGACATGCTGTGGTTTGCTGAAACACCCATCTTTTGAGAGACATTTATGTTCCTTTCAGTTCTTGGCTATCATAATGGTGTAAATGAATGTATACAGGTTTTTTATGCTGACCTACATGTTCATTTCTATTGGGCAATTACCCTGGAGTGCCATTGCTGCTTCATAGGTATTTGTATGTTTACCATTGTAAGAAACTGGCAAACTATTTTTCAGTTTAAATTTTAAACTGAATTACCAACATTTTAAATTACCACCAGAGGTGTATGAATGATCTAGTTTCTCCACATCTTTTGTCAGCATTTTCTATTGTCATTGTTTATTTTAGCTGTTCTAATAGGTGTGTAGTGAGATCTCATTGTGGTTTTTCACCTGCATTTCCCGAATGAATAGTGATGCTGGATGTACCTTGTATTCTCGTTGGCTACCCACAGATCCTCATAGGTGAAGTGTTTTCTCGTGTATTCTGCCCATTTTCTAATTGGATTGTCTAGTTTTTTAATGTTGAAATTTCAGACTCTTTATACGTTCTAGATGTGAGTCCTTTGCCAGATATGTGAATTGTAAATAAGTCATCCTGTTCTGTAGCAATTTGTCTCTTCATCCTCTTATAAAGGTCTTTTGCAGAACAGACTATTTTAATTATGATGCAGTCTACCTTCTCAGTTTTTCCTTTTACAGTGTGCTTTGTGCATGATGTGTAAAATTCTTCACCCTGCCTGAGGTCTGAAGAGTGCCTTCTATGTTACCTCCTAAAAGTTTTATGGTTTTATGTTTTGCATTTGAGTCTGTGAACCATTTCTGAGCTAATTTTGTACAAGGTTGAGGTTTAGATCTAGGGTCATTATTTCGTCTACAGGTATCCTATTTCTCCAGTGCCCTTTGTTGGAGCTTCCCTTCAATGGCTTTAACAATTTCAGAGCATAAACAGTGACCAAAGCAGAGACTGGTAGAGATGAAGCCTGAGACAAATTTAGAGGTCAAATTATGAGGTGTCGATCAGGGGCATCTTTTTAAAACAATGATGAGCTTCTGGATAGCTTTACATAGGAAAGTGGCTTAATTGATTTACTTTTTTTTTTTTTTTTAAAGATCACCTTGGTTGCTATGTGAACAACGACATGTAAGGGGAAGAGTAGCATTAGAGAAACCAGGTAGAAGGCAATTATGGCAATACCCTACTCACAAACCTGAACTTGATAATTTCTTATGATATTATATGGGACATGAGTTCACAATCCCCTACTCCCTCTACCTATACACATGGGCAACACATTTAGAAACAATGCTCAAAGCTCCAATCAGCATCTTGTAACAGGTGCTCTGTAATTGATCTGCAAATCACAGCCATAGCTGTAATTTCAATCCTTTCTTTCCCACCCAAAAAAGCATATGGAGATATATGTGAATCTCAGCAATTCTCTTGTAAGAAAAACCTAGAATCTTTTTTTTTATTGCAAAGTGTTTTATGATCGATTAATTGTGACATTCTTCACAACTGATTCAGATAAACATGTATTTCTCAGCAGTATGGTTAACCATTCAAAAAAGACTCAAGGAACCCAAACTCGATTTCCTCGTCGTGATTCAAGAATATATTCGTTGCAGGGTTGCATGGGTGGCTCTGTCAGCTAAGAGTCAAACTTCAGCTCAGGTCATGATCTCACGGTAGGTGGGTCCCAGCTCCGTGTCAGGCTCTGTGCTGACAGCTAGCTCAGAGCCTGGAGCCTGTTTCAGATTCTGTGTGTGTTTCTCTCTCTCTCTCTCTGCCACTCCCCTCTTTGTGCTCTCTCTCTCTCTCTCTCAAAAATAAATAAACATTTTTAATGAAAAAAATATAGGTACATCTTTTATAAATTATTTTAAAGTAGATCAGATGATTTTATTACCTTTACATTGCTGATAACAGTTTTGCAAAGGCTGTATGTGTTTTCCCCCAACCCCCACACACAAAGCTGCTGCTAATGGCAATTGTTTGAGGGAATTTCATGGATGAATAGTGGAGCACTTAGGTTGATATCTAAAATTCCCAATCCCTTTTGCAAAACGTATGTCTTATTAACACGGGCATTTGGAATCCTGCAGTTGGCATAAAGGTCACAAAAGCCGCAAGCAAAACATTATCTACCCACCAGCAGCTTCCTGCAATTTGGGGTGAAAAAAACGCTGAGTAAATGAGAGAAAGCAGGGGACTTTCAGCTGCCAGCTTAAATGGCAAGAAAGAGAATGGCTTGGTTTTGCTTTGCTCATACTCTTGATGTTACCAGATGGAATTTTGACTGTAGGTACCAAATTTTGTGATCGTTTATCTGATATCTGAAAGTAAGCCTCAACTACCTCTTTCTAAAGTGCCACCCCTCTCTCTACACACCTACTATAGTGACACACTGTTCTGGGCCCATTGCTACACACTGATGATTTTCGTGTAGATAGTGGAATAAGAGGCAGTAATAGGCACGACAGGTGGTCTCCGGAATGATTTTAACATGTGGCTCTACGGTAAAATGCGCCCCGCCCCATACGCAAAATACTCCCGTAACCCCAATTCATGTTTATTATAAATCACCAACATTCTCTAGTGCATTGATCCAACATTCGTATTTATAGAATCAACACAAAATAGAAATGTCAAAACATTCGGTAAAAGTAAATACCCATAGAAATGTAACATTTTCTCACTGCATCCTACCAGAGGATCTCACCAAACCCTGAGGGACAGGCTCTTCTCCTGGGACCTGCCATTTTTTAGAAAGAAGTGAGATCAAGGGGCGCCTGGTGGCTCAGTTGGTTAAGCCACTGACTTCGGCTCAGGTCATGATCTCACGGTCATGAGTTCGAGCCCTACATCAAGGCTCTGTGCTGACAGCTCAGAGCCTAGAGCCTGATTCGGATTCTGTGTCTCCCTCTCTCTCTGCTCCTCCCCAACTTGCTCTCTGTCTCTCTCTATCTCAAAAAATGAATAAACATTAAAAAAAGAAGAAGAAGAAGAAGTGAGATCATTTGACTCACCAACTTCATAATAAGTTTTGGGGATGATGAGGCCTCATTTTGTCATGATTTTCTTTGCATCTCTTGAAATCTCTAACACAGATGCATGTATCTCAGAGCCATTCCGTTTTGTTGAGAATAGATTCCAATATACACCAACGTTGCACTGATGGATGAGAAGATGGATTGCAGAGGCAAGGCCTTAAAATCTTCAAGAGTTCTGTTGGGCTTGCGGTTTGGCCAGAAGATATATACAGTTAGATATCTGATGGCGGGTGAGTGAATGGTTTTATTTTTAGAATTCTGTAGGTACGCGTTGTCTTTCTCTGGCTACAATTTGCTTTACCCAGAAAAGTTCCAACCCCAGTTCCTTTTTAATTTGCTTTAACTTCAAACTCCTGGGAATTATATTTCAGAAGAAATCATTTGTGTCCTTAGTAGTAAAGAATGCCATTAAATCTGCCATATTCTTTTTACTCTCTAGCTTCTCTCAAAAAGCAGGGAAGGGGTGATACAGAAAACACAGTCAAACTGATAATAATTCATAAGGTCTTTCTTCACCAGGAAATAATTTTGTAGCTTCTAGATTATTTTTAGTCATATAAATAATTTCTCTTTTTATTAAGGCAGACATCTATTTTAGTCATCTGTGACAAACTAGATGTCTTGCTTCCTCAGTCAGTAAAAACAGACTCTTTTGTTCAGTCCTAGAGGCAGCAAAGCCACACAGATGTCTTTAAAAGAGTAAAGTGTAAGAAATAAAAATTCTACACCTAGTGGGCCTTGATGATGGGTTAGGTGATTCATTCTCACATCAGCTCCTAATTTGGAGCACCAACCCTGTGTCCAACCCTATGTTTTTTTCCAATTAACTATTAACCTTTGAGCATAAGGATACAAGCAATCTAGCTGTAATAGAAACAGTTCACTTAAATACAGAAAAATGAAATGCATCTTGTGAGTTAAATCTCCACCACCACCTTCTGCTTCTATGCGCCAGATACCTTTCCTTGTTACCTTTAACCACAGACAAAACCTTAAAGGCATACACACCACTCAGCTCATGTCTCCTTGGCCAAGAACACATTGGAAGCTGGGAGAAACAGGACTCTAACAGTAAACGTGAACGTTCATAAGGTAAAACCTTTGTTTTCTATGTTCTATAAAATGTAGACCTTTCAGGCATACAATTATAGAGCTTGTGGGAGGATTTTTTCTCCATGATCAGCTGGAAAAAGGCCCTCCTGCACCAGCTTCCATCATCTCTTCATTTGACTTCAGCACATCTTGGCAATTCTTTCTTATCTCCAGAAGGATCTATTTTCTCCAAAAGCTTTTCATAAAACTGGGAGCAAACAGTCTATTTGAACTCTAATGCATTCATTAAACACATATCGGGAATATGCCAAGTGTCATTTCATGAGCTGCACTAGGACATAACTGTATGCCACCCTCAACGTGTACATCCTTATATGGAGGAGACTCATATCAGAATTCAGGAAGAGAATGGTGTCTATTACAATTTATTTTATTACAAACATCAGTTATTTTTTTCTACTTTTTTTAAATCAGAAAGCATTTAAAGCAAAAGTAGAAAATCCTAACGATTTGACAAAGCAAAACAAAACAGAACAAAAATGTCCTATAATAAGCAATTATAGCAAGGGTGTAGAATGCCAAGTGTATTCACTTGCTAGGACCGCCATAACAAAATACCACAGACTTGATGGGTGAACAACAGAAATGCATCTTCTATAGTTCTGGAGCCTAGAGAACCAAGATCAAGACATTGGCAGGTTTGGTTTCTTCTGAGGCATCTCTCCTCAGCTTGTAGATACTCACCTTGTAGCTGCCTCCTCACATGTTATTTCCCCTGTGCACACATACCCTTTGTGTATCTCAGTGTGTCCAAATCTCCACTTCCTGTAAGTTCCTTTAAGGAGATAATTGGTTAGAATAAAGTCTTTGGAGTTGTCCCTAATCTTGTCTTATTGGTGTCATTTACTGTAAGAGGATGTACTTAGAGACAGGAGAGATATGCATGCAGAGATAAAAGACCATGTGAAGAGGTGGGAAAACACTGGCCATTTGTAAGTCAAGGAGAGAGATCTCAGAGGAAGCTAACCCTGATGGCACCTTGATCTTGGACTTCCAGCATCCAGAACTATGAGATAGTAAACTTCTGTTGTCTAAGCCACCCAATCAGTGGTAGTTTGTTATTGTGGCCCTAGTAAAGTAATACAGTAGCTAACACAAAATTGAAGAAGGAAAGGAAAATTAGGGAACTGACACTCCCCAACATACTCTGAGGCTACAGCAATAAAGATGTGGTATTTTGGTGGAAGAATTTACAAATAGACTGATGGAATATAATAATGGAGAGCCTGAAAATAGACACACAAGATATAGTAAATGGGTCTTTGATGAAAGAGCAGAGGCAATTAAATGTAGAAAAGAAGGGCATCTGGGTGGCTCAATCAGCTGAGCATTGACTTTATTTCAGGTCATCATCTCACAATTCATGGGTTCAAGCACCATGGTGGGCTCCAAGGTGACAGCTCGGAGCCTGCTTTGGATTCTCTGTCTACCTCTCTCTGCCCCTCCCCTACATGTGTGCATGTGCATACGCGGTCTCTCTCTCTCTCTCTCTCTCTCTCTTTCTCAAAAATAAATAAACATTAAAAAAATAGCCTTTTCAACAAATGGTACTGGAATAACCAGACACACAGACAGACACACGCACACACACACACATACACATATTCACAGACCTCACACTCTTCACAAAAACTAATCCAAAGTGGATCATAGATTTAAATATAACGTGAAAAGCTATGAAACTCCTAGACTATAACATAGCAAGTTATCTAGATGACCTTGGGTTGGGTGATGACCTTTTAGCTACCCCATCAAAGGCTTGAGCCTTGAATGAAGCATTGGTAAATTGAACTTCATTAAAATTAAAACATGCTCTTGGAAAGATCCTGTCAAAAAAAGGAGAAGCAAGCCACAGACTAGGAGAAAATATTTATTTGCAAAAGATATCCTGAGATGGGACTGTTATCCAAAATATTCAAGAACTCTTAAAACTCAAAAATAAGAAAAGGAGCTACCTGACTTAAAAATGAGCAAAAGATTTGAACAGAAAGAAACCAATTTCAAAAGAGTACCTACTGAATGATTCCAAGTATATGGCATTCTGGGAAAGGCAAAACTAGGGAGACAGTAAAAACAATCTGTGATTGCCAGGTTTTGGGGAGTGAAGGATGGACCACAAGAGATTTTTACGGCAGTGAAACTTTTCTGTTTGATTTTTATGGCAGTGAAACTTTTCTGCTCGATACTGTAACACTGGATATGTGTCATCCTATATTTGGAGAAAACCCATAGAGCACCCAACAGCAAGAGTGAATCTAATGTGAACAATGGACTTCAGTTGATAATGATGTGCAGTTCATCATCTGTAACAACTTCATCACTCTGATGTGGGCTGATGACAGTAGGGGAAGCTTTGTGTGTTTGGGATGAGCTGGTATATGGGTCGTCTCTATGCTCTCTTTTGATTTTCCTGTGAACCTAAGACAGCTGTAAAAAATAAAGTCTGCATATTTTTTAAATGCTACTTTCTTATTCCTCCAATCTCCAATAACTTGAGAAATATAAAGAGTATCAAAAATTTGTTTAGAATCTTCTTCCAATTAAATATGCAAGTAACAAAACACACACACACACACACACGCACACACACACACATACACACAGTAGTATATTTATATAAAAGGGACTGGTCATTGCAAACTGATCTGTGCATCACTTTCATCACTTATGAATATATTTTGAAAACCTATTAATAATAGTGGAGACCAGTGTAGAACACTTATTAAGGCTGAATATAATTTTGTTATTTGAATATATTCTATTTAATTTAATTAATATTTCATAGGCTGTACTTATGTTGATTTTCTTAACTGTTAAAAAATGTATTTCATATCATGGTACAGCATTGCAAGAATGTCCTCAGGGATAACTCCCAGTAATGGAATTGTTGGGTGAAAGGGCATGTATATATGAAACTGTTTGATAGGACGCCTGGGTGGCTCAGTCGGTTAAGCCTCCCACATCGGCTCAGATCATGATCTCATGGTTCGTGGGTTTGAGCCCTACATTGGGCTCTGTGCTGACAGCTCAGAGCCTGGAGCCTGTTTCAGATTCTGTCTCCCTCACTCTCTGTCCCTTCTCCACTCACACTCTTTTTCTCTCTTTCTTTCTCTCTCCTTCAAAAGTAAATAAACATTAAAAATAAAATAAAATAAAACTGTTAGATGTTGCCAAGTCACACTGTGTACTTCAGAATTAGGACTTCAAGCATATGAGAGTGCCCATATTTCAAGATCCCTGTTGCACTTAGTATTATCAATTATATTTGCTTTTCCAAGTTGATAGGTGTAAATGCTATCTGATTTTATTTTTATTCATTTATTATATGTGAAGCTGAGCATCTTTATATTTATTAGTAGTTTGTCTTATTTGCTGTAAAATAATTACATAATTTATGACTGAAATATTTGCTCTTAGTCATTTTTAGAAGACTACTGTACACATTACGCATATTTTGTGCACTTTACTTTGATTTTTCATTTTACCATGTTTTTTTCTCCATGGATTACTTTTTAGTTTTAAGCAGTTAGTTTTACCAATATTTTCTTTATAAATGCAGTGATTTTTCTTTTGCAATCCATGTTACAACATTTCTAAGGTTTTAGTTTTTACATTTATACAATTAATAGATCTCAAGTTTATGTTGAGACTGAAGTAGCCATCCAGGTTCCCCTCTTCCACCACCAACAGTGAAAGCCATTTTTGCAAAGCCAGTTTTTGAACTCATCCATGTTTCCCTCTGAATAAAATGGCATCTTTATCCTATATAACATATTTCTATCTCTCTGGACAAATATTTGCTAGATTTTGGATATTGTTGCACTGAACCTATCATTTCCTCCCACCCCATCATTTTGAAGAATCATCATAGCAACTTTGTACATGTGTTCCTCAAAAAAATCATTCCATAAAGTTTTCCCCCAAACATCTCATTGATATTCTAATTTGGATGGCAGAGCCTTCACAGATTAATTTTAGAAGATAACGTCTTTATAATATTGAGACTTTCCATCTAAGAATCAATTCGGCCTATTTTTCTAAATCTTCTTTTATAATCCTCGGAAGAGTTTTAAAGTTTCCTTCACATAAACCCTGAATATTTCTTATTCCTTAAAAAAATTCTTCTTCTTGGTATTGTAAATGGAATATATCTTTCATTAAATTTTCTGTTTATAGTTGGCATATAAGAAAAGTAATGATTTTAATATGAATTTTGCAACCAGGGAATTTTCCGAATTTCCTTTTTTATTTCAGCAGTGTTTCTGACAATTCCCACGAGTCCTAAGAGTATACAATCATACCATCTGCAAATAAAAGTAATTTAATGCCCTCTGTTCTCACTTTTACAGCTGTTTTTCTCCCACAGTAACTGCATTAGCCAACACTTTCAGAGCCACAGCAGAAATGACAATTGACATTGTCTTGACTTCACTTTTTACTTAGAGCATAGGGGCACGATTTGTCAAGATGTGCCCCCACCCACCGACTTCTCCCTTTTCATTGCTTATGGAGCCAAAATATTACTGGGAACATCTCCAAGCGTTGGGTACTTCTGCACTTTTCTTTTTCTTTCTCTTGTTTACACTTGTAAAAGGTTGTGTGTGAAGCTGTGTCATTCCATATGTCGATTGTGGCCGCTGCAGCAATAAGGTACCTATTTCAGTTCCTAGTTTCCAAGCTACATAGAGTGAGGTTCTGAACCAACTTCTCTCTCCCTCTCTCTCTCTCTCTCTCTCATCTTATAGCAAAAATGCTATCCCGTTACTGGCTGTGTGCCTATCAGGTGCCAGGCACTTCACTGGGGGATTTATATTCACTGGCACCTTTAATTCTCACAACAAACCTTAGAGAAAGTCATTAGTAGCCCTAATCTACTGACGAAGCCTTGAAAACAACTTGTCTTAAGTTCTACAGTTAATTAGTAGCAGGGACAGTACGTGAAGCCACATCTCTGTCTCCAAGATCCTCATTCTTACTGCTGCCTTTCCTTGAGGCTCAAGAAGGCTGAAACCAAGGTTGTACAAAGTTCTGGATGGATATGGAAGAAAGAGAGATCAATTCTGCCCAAGGAGGATCAAAAAGCGATGCTTCTGCCCCTAAGAATCAGCACTGAAAGGGATGAACACAAAATTGATTGGCCACCATGATCCAGGAAATACCCTCCCCAGCCCACAGGAAAAGTAAGTACATCAAAGCCTCACAGTAGCCGTTGATTGATTTCCCTCTGGGGCCCAGGCAGTTCCTCATGTTATAGCTTCCTCGATTATTTTCAAGTCCAAGCTTACCTGCCTTAAGAGTGGGTACATGCTCAACAAGGCTCTTTAGGGAGGGGGAAAAAAACAAAAATAAAAATAAAAAAACTCGTGTTTTTACCTGAGGAAACTTAATTCAAGTTTTGAACTCATTTCTTCTTTCAAGCAGTTTCTATTGTAAACCCAATCCTGTGGTGGGATTTATTGAAGCACAGAACAGAAAAGACATTTGCTCAGAAGTAACTCAGGGATACAATGTGGATTAGAACTTGGGAAAAATAATAAATCATAAAGCTACTGAGTCGTGAAACTCCTGAGCCATACTTGAAAGTAGACTGAGATCTAAACAGGCGAGCTGTTGTTAAATGCACATGGATATGTCAAGAATTATATCTGAATTACTTCCTGTCTCAGCAGTTTTATTTAGCGTCTAATTTTTCTCTTAACTCTCTTTAACCCTATTAAAGGAAACATTAACATCTTCTTTCACTCTTTTATAGATGAATAAATAAAGAATAATTGGATTTCTAGGAGTCATTTGGGATAACTGAAGACCTATAATTAGAATGGATAATTCTTGATCAAAGTGTCCTTTAATTCCTTGGTTGACAGTGGCATTTTATCATGCCTTATTATGCGGATACTGTGAACCTGAGATTCATCATGGACATGTTCCTCTTTTCTCAGTTATCATCCAGCCTCTGGATCTTCTGTTCATCTAAGACTAGCTACTTTCACAGAGGCTTAAGTCAAAAGCCCTACATCAGAGGTTAAGGAAACCTCACCTATAACACCCACAAAAAACAACATAACCAGTTGTTAATTTACTGGCAAGAAAATCCAGTGGTTATTTATGAATCACTTCATCAGTCCTGGCCTAGGTACAGCCTTGCTCCCTTGAAGAGAAGTCTGGCACATGTCCTTCTCTCATAGAACATCTAATCTAATGTGGAGACAAACGTTATACAGATAATACAACTAGAGAACGATCAACATAGAATATTGGGAATATAAACATGTCATAAAGGGCATCATTTGGGGCTAAGCTAGGAGAAGACATCAAGGGGTCTACCACTGTAGTTACAAAGAATATCTGTGATGTCAGGGCTTGCCTCTATAACATTATGTATTTTTATTTATTTTATGTTTTTCCAGGAAGAGTCAAACTCCGAATGACCAGTGTATTGATCTCTTACTTTCTATCACAAGTTTGAGTCTTCTGAATAATGGAAAAACGAGATACGCATATGCATCTCCTTTATTCCAAAGAAGAGTGTTACATGTCAAATCGTCTAAGTTCTCCCCTTGTGGGACGGTTTTGGAAATAGCAAAAGATGCCCAAAGACATGGCTTAGGCCATGGATTTTACTGATCAGCAAAGGATATGGACACATGCCAATGTGGAGACCTGGCTGTACATTCTCAGTTGAAAGTGAAGGTTTCCTGGATTCTCAAAGTCCTCTTCCCAGTGGCCAATGATTCCATATCCTTGTAGAAAGAAGTTCTGACTACAGTAGAGTCACCACTTTCCCATTCAGATGCATCCAGAAGATGCATAATCTTCTAGAAACTCTGGCTAAGCATCTTGTATTCAGTAGGTTCCAGTGACTGTGAAAACCATCAACAGAAAACTTATTTCTGGGTGAGTCAAGGGCCAGTTTCCAGACAAACCTTGACTTTTCTATCTCTTTTCAAGACAAAGCCCCAAGCCTACCAATGGTCTGAATTCCTACAGGAACAAAACTAATTTCTTGTTTTGTCTTTCAATTTTTATTCACCCCCCTTCCCATTCCTTTATGTATTTTTAATCATATTTTACTAAATGCAATATTTTAAAGAGAATCAATCGTATTACAAAAATTTCTGGTAAGAATAAGAATATACATAGGAAATTAGACCAGGATATTAGTCTGAGAACACATGCTTATATCTTTTACTTCCCTAGAGAAGTTGTAAAAATAAAAATTATATTAGAACAAGCAAAACTATAACATTAGCAGTAAATAGGAGTTTTCTTGGTGAATCAAACTTGTTGAAGAATCTATAGAAGTAAAATACAGAAAGAGTCAGCTTGACAAGAGGAGACCACAGACCAAAGGACACAAAGGAAAGGACAGGTATAAAAAGCAAAAACATTTCTAAGGATTCTTTTTTTAATGTTTTTTATTTATTTCTGAAAGAGAGAGAGAGATACAGTGTGAGCAGGGGAGGGTCAGAGAGAGAGGGAGACGCAGAATCAGAAGCAGGTGTGCTTCTGCAGGTCAGCAGAAGTGCTGACAGCTCAGAGCCCGAAGTGGGGCTTAAAACCACGAACCATGAGAGGCTCGAACCCATGAACCATGAGATCATGACTTGAGCGGAAGTCAGACGCCTAACCGACTGAGCCACCCAGGTGTCCTTCTAACGATTCTCCATGTCAGAAGTAAAAGATAAAATAAGAAGAAAGGTTAGTTGAGACCACCTACCAAGGTGATTTTAGGTGGTACTACATTCATACCATTTGGTCTTTCCCACTTTGGTGATGGAAACTTTTGGGCAGTGATGTGGGTGCTTGTGTTGGAGAGGCAAAGGGATGGGTGGTCCCATCCAGAAATCACAGAGAACATGCTCTCTCCAAATACCAGACATTGGGGAATCACGCGAATAAACCTCACCCACACCAGCCCCGTGATCACTGCAAAACAGGCTGGGGCATATGAATGTAAGTGGAATCCCAGAAAGAAAGATTTTAGAAAATCAAAGAGCACCAGATATTTGAAGAAAATAAATAGTATGGCATAAGAGAATAAACAATGTAAATAAATAATATTTATTTAAAAGTGAGTATTCAGGGGCGCCTGGGTGGCTCAGTCGTTAAGTGTTCCACTTTGGCTCAGGTCATGATCATGTGGTTCATGGATTTGAGCTGCGCTCCCTCTCTCTCTGACCCTCCCCTGCTCACGCTGTCTCTCTCTCTCAGAAATAAATAAAACATTAAAAATAAATAAATAAAATAAAAGTGAATATTTAATAAGCTAATACACAACAAATTAGTCTTACCATAGAAAATAGTGATAGGAAAGGGCTTATGAAGCAAAACATAAAACTTGAAGCCATAGGGGAATATATTATTAAGTTTAATTACACAAAAGTAATAAAAGTCTTTTAAGCACCATTAAAAATATTTAAATAAAATTGACAGGTGGAAAAAATAATTACAACACTTGTAAGAAAGAATTCAAATGAAGACTATGAAGACATTCTATAAATGAATAAGAAATTAAAAAAAAAACTAAATCCTTGGTGAAGTACCTAATAAACTAAGAAAAATGGCACAGGGGTGCCTGGGTGGCTCAGTCGGTTAGGCATCCAGCTTCAGCCCAGGTGGTGATCTCTCAGTTTGTGAGTTTAAGCCTTGCATCAGGCTCTGTGCTGACAGTTCAGATCTTGGAGCCTGCTTTGGATTCTGTGTCTCCCACTCTCTCTCTCTCTGCCCCTCCCCTGCTCAGGCTCTGTCTCCCTTTCTCTCTCTAAAATAAATAAACATTTTTTAAAAAGGCACAACCTCATAAATTATCAGGGAAATAAAAATAAAAACGATGATATAATATTTTTCACTCCTTAGACTGGCAATAAGGACAAGCAGAAATTTGGTTTGTTTGTTTAGCTCCTGATATTCAAGGACATTTCTGTTAAATCACCATTTAAACACAAACTAAAAAGAAGTCAATGACATCGAATGACAAGGAATACAGTCTCTGCAAAAAATAGTTTATGAAAGTCACTTAAATGGTTGACTACAGACTTCAACAATCCATTCTTCATATATACACATACACACACACACATATATATACACACACACACTATATATATATACACTATATAGTATATATACATATACACACACATATATAAATACATATATATGTGTATGTGTATATATATATATATATATATATATATATATATATATATGTGTGTGTGTGTGTGTGCACCAAACAACTGATCCCTCAAATACATGAAGAAAACACTGATACACTTAAAATAGAATTCAGAAATAAGCATTTCTAAAATAAATTTGGAGACTTCAGTAACATCACCTTCAATAATGGATAGACGTTCTTGACAGAAAATCAATAAGAGAATACTGGACTTGACACTATCATAACCACCAAACTTACCAGAGACATACAGAACACTCCCCTTAAAAATAGCAGAGTTGAGCACATTCTCAAGTGCACATGGAGTGTTATCCAGGGTAAACCATATGTTAGGTCATAAAACAAATCTCAATAAATTTTGAAAGATTTAAATTACATAAATATCTTTCCTTACTACAATGAATAAAGCTACAAACTATTAACTGAAGGAAAATAACTACAAGTATGTGAAAATTATACAACACACTCTTTTTTTTTTAGAGAAAGAGAGGGGGAGAAGCGGGGGTGGAGGGGGAGAGGGAGAAGGGGAGAGAGAGAGAGAATCTAAAGCAGCTTCCATGCTCAAAGCAGAGCCCTACTTGGGGCTTGATTCCCCAACCCTGAGATCATGACCTGAGCCGAAATCAAGAGTCAGATGCTCAACCAACTGAGCCATCCAGATGCCCCTACACAATATACTCTTAAACAACCAGCAGTTCAAAGAAGAAATTCAAGGGAAATTAGAAAATACTTTGAAATAAATGGAAATGAAACAACAATACTTATGACATGCAGCAAAGGCAAAGTGCAGAAGGAAATTCCTCGCTATAAATGCCTACATTAAAAAAGATCTCACGGGTGCAGGGGTGGCTTTGTCAGTTAAATGGCTGACTCTTGATTTTGACTCAGGTCATGATCTCACTTTCTTGAGATCGAGTCCCATGTTGGGCTCGGTACTGAACATAAAGCCTGCTTGAGATTCTTTCTATCCCTCCTTCTCTCTGTGCCTCCCCTACCAAATAAATACACATTTAAAAAAGATCTCAGATCAATAGTTTGATTTTACATCTTGCAGAAGAAGAAGAGCAAAGTAAACTCATAGCTAGCAGCAGATGGACAGACATAATAAGGAGCAGAATGGAGACAAATAACATGGAAAAGCAATAGAGATCATGTAACAAAACCAAATGTGAAGTCTTTGAAAAAACTTAGCAACTTGACAAATGCAAAGAAACCATAATGAAAATGCAAACAAACCATAATGAGATACCACTTTATACCTAGTGAGATGGCTACAATTAAAACATGGAAATTAAATGTTGGTGAGGATGTGGAGAAACTGTAACCCTCTTGTTTGCTTATAGGAATGTAAAATAACACAGCCACCATGGAAAACAGTTTGGTAGTGCCTCAAAAAGTTAAACATAGAATTACAAAATGACCCAGCAATTATGCTCCTAAGTAATCACCCAAAGAATTGAGGTCAGGGATTCAATTGGGTGGCTGATTTGCTTCAGTGTCCAACATCAGCTCAGGTCATGATCTCATGGTTCATGGCTTCTAGCCCCACGTCAGGCTCTGCACTGACAGCTCAAGCTGTGTCTCCCTCTTTCTCTGCTCACCTGCTTGCACTCTGTCTCTTTCTCACTCTCTTTCAAAAATAAATAAACATTTCAAAAAAAAAATCAGGAACTCAAGAAGCATGTGAATATTCATTGCAGCGCTATTTACAGTAGCCAAAAAGTGAAACAACCCAGTCCATCTACAGGTGAGTAGATCAACAAAATGTGGTATATACACATAATGGAATATTATTCAATCATAACAAGAAATGAAGTTCTGATAAATGCCACAAAACAAGGAATCTTGTCATAAGCCAGACACAGAAGAATAAATATACAATTGGCTTATATAAAATACCTACAAGGAATGAATTCATACAGAGAGAAGTAGACTAGAGAGGCACTGGGGTGAGGTGAGAACACGCAGTAGTGCTTCATAGATACAGACCTTCTATTTGGAGTAATGAGAAGTTTTGGAAACATATTAGCAATAGCCGTCCAACATTATAAATGTAATTAATGCCATTAAACTGTACATTTAAAATGGTTAAAATGACAAATATTATGGTTTATACATATGTCATATGTATGTAAATACACAATAAAAATTGAGGGAAAAAAACAATGTGACAAAGGGAGGACATCAACATTCGTAGGTAGGAATGTAAATTGATACTTTCTGGAGGACAATTTGACAGTATCAAAATTCTCAATATTTGTGGATGGATAAAATATATTTTTTAAATTGGTTTGTAAGATCTGAAACCCACTGAGTCACTTCCCACTGAAAAAGCACAGTCTTGAGTGGGAAGGTCAGTGGCTTATTACCACTTCTTCCTTCCTGTTGGGGGGATTAAGGTGGCAAGAAAGGGGGACAGTAGTAAACAAAAACCACTCTCTTCTAATGACTCAAATGTTTGTTCTAAAGGTAAAGCATGACATGTAGGAATTTTGTTTCTCTCTTACCTCATCACACCCCAAGAATAAGACATTCTCCATGGGCGCCTGGGTGGTTCAGTCAGTTAAATGTCTGACTCTTGATATCAACTCAGGTCAAGATCACACAGCCGTAAGATCAAGCTCTGCATTGGGCTCCATGCTCAGTATGGAGCCTACTTAAGCCTCTCTCTCTCTCTCTCTCTCTCTCTCTCTCTCTCTCTCCCCCCCCAAACAAAACAAAACAAAACAAACAAAACAAAATCAAACCATATTCTCCAAAGGCATCTTGCAGCAAAATATACAAATGGAGTCAGCTAACAGTTGCAATATGACTTAAAACCATGAAGTGGGAACTTAACTTTAGTTGACTGCTCTGTTTTTCAGCATAAAATACTTGACAGTGGAAAGGTAGTTTTGTTTTTATCTGGCCTTGTATAAGCAGTCTTTGTTTACTCGTCACTTGTATTCTAATAAATTGGAAACTCCCGATGACAATGTACAGGGGGAAAAACAAAATTTTGAAACACAACAGAAAACCCACACTGAAATCTAAATACAGACGGTCAAGGTTGAAGAGGAAAGATGTAGCGGGATTCAAGAGACTGAATATCCTGTGGGAAAGAAACAAAAGAGGGAGCAATCTAGAAACCTGGGGAGGGTGTTTGAACCACCCAAGTCCAAAAAAAGCCTCCAGGGTCCATCTACAGTAGGACAGAACCAACATGTACACGTTTGACTATTTGTGTCAGTTAATTTTTTTCCTGAGTATAAACCATCTCAAAACATAGTGATCTAAAACAGCAGTCTACTATGTAGTTTGCATCTCAGTGGATTAGTGGTTTTGCCTGGTCTCATTTCCATCACTTACATGCCTTTGCTCAGCTGCTAGGTCCTCTGGGGTGTTGAATGGACTCACATGGCCCCGCTGAGATGACTGCTGTATGTGGGCCCTCATCTTCCAGTGTGCTAGCTCATGACAGTTCACAGAACAGTTGGGCAACTTCCCAAGAAGAAAAGCAGAATTCAAGTCCTCAGAGACCTGGACTTAGGACAGGCACAGAATGACTTCCCACTGCATTTTATTGATGACAAATTTCCAAGTTCAACCAAGACTGAAATGGTGGAGAAATCGACTTCACCTCCTTTTGAGAGAAGCTGCATAATCACTTAACAAAGGGATGTTGGTGCAGGAAGGGAGTAAGTGTAGTCATGTTTGCAATCGGTACACCCCCTCAAGTCCTCAGTCAATCAGGAAGCAGGAACTAAACTTCTAGCCTGTATGTAAGGTTGCCGCAGGATCTATGATAAAAACAATGTGGTTTTTGTTTGTTCCTTTCTTTCTTTTTGGTGAGAATCTGAATGTTCTCTCTGCAAATTTCTCTCTATGCACCTATGGCGGGAGGGGGAGAGGAATTATATTCTGAGATTTACAGAAGGTATGTTTGTTTCTTCTTCTTAATGTATCCCAAGCATCCATGGTTTTGGAGCTCAGCCTTCAGAAAGAATTGTCTGGCTGTTGCCTTTTAGTGACTCAGAGTCTACTGAGAGCCCCAGATGTCAAATGTGCCTGGGAGCCAGAGTTGAAGCAGGGATTCATTCTCCTTTAGTAAGGGGATGATTTGATTTAGGACTTTACGGATTAGCAGGACTTTGCCAGAGTACGAAAGTCGGGAAAGATAGTCCAGAGAGGGAGGACGCCATGGCTAAACAAAGGAGGTTGAGTACACTTAGCAAGCACAGGTGATTCCGGGTTCAGCTGGAAGAGCAGGAGGTCTTGGCTGTAGATTCTCATCTGCAGGAAAAGCATCAGTGTAGTTCCCACAACTCAGTCTGATCACCTGTGTTATTAATGGCATCGTTCATGTCTAAGACTACATTTAAAACTATATTTAAAACTCTCAATTGTACCCAAACACCATCACCTTTCTATGAAGTCAGTTATCTGATTGTCACATTGTTCTCTTCATGTATTCAGTACCTTCTTCAGAAGAATGGGAATGTTGTTTGCTTTAAAATTGCCTCTCAATAGTAGATACCCCAAAACTGAATTATCAGCCTCGAGTTGAGAGTGATACTCTTTTTATAGCGCGTCCCACACTGTCACTTCACGTCGGAGAAATTTTCTCCAGAGACTTGTTTTTGGTGTAAAATTGGATCTTGGCACAGTCTTGATTCTTATTGACAAGCTTCCTTGTTTACTGTTGTTCATCCTTAAGATGTCGCCTTGTTAAAGACTGAAAGGTTAACAACTGAACCCTGTTTGCCTTGAGTAAATCGTACTCAATTTTCTGGAGCTCATTGCAAACAATCTGCTCCAAAAGAGCTAATTAGGGCTGAGAATACAAAATGAAGAGTCTGGGCTGCCCCACTTTGCACCATCTTGATTGCAGGCTTCTTTTCCTCCTTCACATCAACAAAGTCGTTCTGTGCAATTCAATCTCCTTTTTTTCTCAGAAGGATGATGTGTGCTCAAGATAGGGATCTATGCACTGTAACATTCTAATGGCAGTTATGGCTACAATGGCAGAATGTGGGCCATAAAATACATGAAAAAATGTGTCTGTTTTCTAGAGCAGTATTAATAGTCACTAGCAGACTTGTAAAAGTGCCAAGACTGTCATCCACATGACTAGGGATTGCAGAGTGGTGTTTCTAAGTGCCACTCAATTGCCAACATTCTGATTTCTCTCTCTGTGTCTCTACCTCTCTCTCTCTCTCTCTCTATCCCTCTCTTCCCCTCCATCCTTGGTGTGTGTGTGTGTGTGTGTGTGTGTGTGTGTGTGTGTGTGTGTGTTTGGGAAGGAATGGAGGTTATTGTCAATTGATAAAAGTAGTTCTTACCCCATGTGTCAGTTAGATTTTGCAGCAGAACAAACCACCCAAAACAATTGGCTTCGCATGACACTTGATTAATGCTCTTATGGCTTTGAGGTGACTGGATAATTCTGCTGATCTGAGTCTGGCTCAGCTGGTCTAAGCTGGGCCCATTCACGAGTTCGCATCACCTACTGGATCTGGTGGAGACTGGGCTCAGCTTAAATGGAGCATCTCCCGTCCATATGGTATTTCCTCCTCCTGCGGGCTAGCCTGAGCTCATTAGCATGGTAGCTCTGCAAGTGTCCCAGGAAGTGAACAGAAGCCCACAGTTCTTCTTGGCCTAGACTTGGAACTGGCAAGGCGTTCCATCCACCACATTCTATTGGCCCATGTAAGTTCCAGAGCCAGCCCAGATTTAAGCAGTAGAACAGACTTCATCTCTTGAGGAGTTACAAAGTCATGAATAAAGGACACAGATATTTTTTAAAAGATGAAGAATTTGCACGTTTTGCAATCGATCACAAGTCATAGGGGATCAATAGCTTAATTATGACCAAACTCTCAAGCTAAAACAAAGAATGTGTTCTTTAGTTATTTTTATAAGAGATTGGGGTTCTGTCAGCATATGAAGTAAGGCAGGTTGACTTTCCATCCCTCTCTCCAACTTGCCCTTTTTTTTAATGTTTATTTACTTTTGAAAGAGAGAGAGAGAGCATGAGCATGAGCAGGGGAGGGAAAGAGAGAGGGGGAGACAGAATCTGAAGCAGGTTCCAAGCTCTGAGCAGTCAGCAAAGAGCCTGATGCAGGATTGTACCCACAGACCACGAGATCATGACCTGAGCTGAAGTCAGATGCTTAACCAAATGAGCCACCCAGGCGCCCCAACTTGTTCTTTTGTAGTTTGGTAAGCTCTTTGATAAATTCTTCGGTGTACCAAATTGAGACAGATAACTTTAGGAAGGGTGAATAGAGAGATTCTCTATCTTACAGGACTTAATAAGAAAATTTCTTTCGTATTCCATCAGGCACGGGAACAGCTCAAGAAAGCAGGTAAGGACAGTTATGTGAGGCAACGCACGCAAATAAGGCACACAGAGGGGACTGGTTCTCTGCCTCTACAAGCCAGTATTAGATAAAGAAGCAGTGGGGGCCCAGGACCTTTGGTACAAGGGATTCCAAAAGAATGTATAAGAATAGCTGAAAGCTGATGTCATGGAATAACTTTGACCAAATTCTAGCAAACTTAACATTTGATATTTAGAATATCTAAACAATTACAGGTTGGGTTCCACTTAACAAATAAGGAAGGAGATTTTCATTTATGGTAATTTTTGAAAACATCATCATGGCAAAGTGGGGGAAAAATAGTACACCAGGTTTAGAGTCTAATGGATGTGTTCGATCAATTTCAATTCCATGGAAGACAGCAATATCACTCCACCTGGATAGAAGGCCGGGGGCAGCCATCTGACAGTTCTGAAGGGTAAACAATAGGAGCCAATTGAAGAAGACCATATCTCAAAGTACCGCTGAACCTGCAATGAGCTTACCATCTCTGCCCCCACTCTGGTATTTCTTGGCCTGGATTCAAAGCAGCCCCAACTGCAGAACTGGTCTTCAACATGAACAGAAAGGGCTCCAAGAGAAGGCCTCCAGTTCTTGCTAAAGGATCAGGAAGGGGGATTCTAGTGCTCTGAGTGGATGAAGTACCCTTTATTCCTTTTTAAGAAATGAACATGTATCTTTTCCATTCTCTCATACCCAAGAATCCTGCTGTGGTCACTGTGGTGGTAAGGTGCAGTGGCAGCGGGAGACCACAGACACCTAAAGTGATGAGGCACAGGAAACCACATCAGCAATATGAGAGTCTATAGCTCCAGGAGGGTCTGGACTTCCAACAGTGGTTCCAACTGCATTTGTTGTTTTTCCTCTCTCTGGCCTCCTACCACATGATCATGGATGAGACTGCAGTCATGAGGACTCCAGAACACAGCAGGATAACCACAGCCCCAGATTTCTGGCTGCAACCGAAGAAAAGAGCCCCAGAGAAAACATCAAGAAGGTCATGGAGAGGTAGGAGTTTAGGGAAGCAAATGGTGAAGTTGTTTAAAAACTCCTGAGCTCATTACCAAGCTACAAGCCAATGCCTTTGAGAACTGACCAAGATCAAAGCCACAAGCCAGGTTCCAGACTGTCAAGTGGGGACACAGTCCTAAGATAGATCCAAAGAGCTCTACAAAGGGAAGCAATGCTGAAAACACACTCGTAGGAGGCTAGTCCAAACCTGTGGCATGAACTCTAGCAGGCACATTTCCTACTTTAGAACAAGTCAGTGTTCTTCATAGGACTTAAATGACACTTATAGTCTCATGATATAATATTTAAAATGTTCAGAGTACAAGTCAAAATTACTTATTACAGGAAGAACCAGGAAAAAAGAATCTCAACTTCCATGGAATAAGTCCATTAACAGATGACAAGAAGAAAATGAAAACAATGAAATTATTTGACCAAGACACCGAAGTATCTACTATAAAAAATGTCCAAAGAAGTAGAAGTAAATATTCTTTAAACAAAAAGAAAGATAGAAAATCTAATATATATATTCTAATATAAATAAATATATATATATAGAAAGCACCACCAAATGGACATTTTGGAACTGAAAAATACAATAGTCTAAAGTAAAAAGTTCACAGAATAAGCCCAATGGCATGATGGAAATGAGAGAGGAATGAGACAGTGAACTTGAAAATAGATGACAAAGAATTATCCAATAGGACCAAATTAGATAAAGATTGGAGAACACTGAACGGAGTCTTAGGAACCTTCATTCATTGGTCAAATATTGATGTCACTGGTGGCCCAGAAAGGGAGAAGAAAATAGATATGTTAGAGAAAAACTATTTGAAGAAATAATGGCTAAGATTCTCATAAATATTTGAAAGAAATGAACCTACAGATTCAAGAGGATCAGCAAACTTCAGGCAGAAACAAAGAAATCAATATCCAGATATGTACTTTATTTTTTTTTTTTTTGCCTTTTAAGTCACTTTTATTTTTTTTATGTGTGAAGTTTTATTTTTATTTTTTTTATACAAATAGTTTATTGTCAAATTAGTTTCCACATAACACTCAGGGCTCATCCCCACAAGTGCCCTCCTCCATGCCCATCCCCCCTCCCCCCCACATCCATCAGTCCTCAGTTTTTGTCAGCATTCGAGAGTCTCTCATGGTTTGCCTCTCTCCCTTTCCCCCACCATTTCCCCCCTTCTTCTCCCCCTTGTTCCTCCGTCAAGTTCCTCCT